>NC_090882.1:9967477-10044977 GCF_036669935.1 Montipora foliosa
ACAAAAGAAAACAAAAGAAAGAAAAGACAGAAAACAAAATAACTCCAAATAAAGACTAATCCCAAGTGACCAAAAACACAATGCTTTCCGGTACCTGCAGAAAGACCCCGTTTTCTCCTCGTTAACTCGTGTTACGAATTGAATCGAGATCGTTGTCCAACCTCGTTAGGAGAGAACCCTGGGAGCAAGGTTGGATCGTTGTCTTCCCTATACAATTATTCCGCACTTTCTGAAGTTTGCGCAACGAAACGATGAAACTAAGTACTTTGATAGGGTAATTTGCGAAAAGAAAACGATTCGTGAAATCGGAAAAGCTACAATTTCAATAGGCCATCTCCGAGTTCATATCCGCCTCCTCTTCAAAGCGAATCTAAGTGCAAAGTTTTTGTGATGGTAATTAGTTCTACTTTACATATGAATGAAAACTAATTTTCATAAGAAAAACTTCACACTTTTTTTTTTTTGATAAAAAAACTTCACACTTAGACTCGCTTTGAAGAGGAGGCAGACATGAACTCGGAATGGCCTATTGTTATATAGCTGATTTTTTCCCCCAACAGCACGCTCTCTCATTGGTTACTTCGAGGTCACATGACATCTAACAATAAAACTATTTCGCGCCAAAAGTCTCTGAGTGGCGAACAGTGCAAAATCTATGACGTCAGAGGTTAACAGTGCTCTGGAATAATCAATTTCCGGAATTTCAAGATTTTGGGAGTTCCGGTTACACCGAAAAGTGAAATAAGGCGATCATTAGAACTCAAGCATTTACAACAGCAGCGACAAATCTTCCTGTTTACAAGTTAAGTGGAAGATTTTTGCGCCACATTCGTAAACTACAAGCTACAGTATTTTAAACTCGGTAGTTTACGCATGAGCAGTTTGATAGATCAATAAGCCAATCAACACAGTTCTCCGTGTCTTGGCGCTGACCAAAAGACACGTGGGCTCTAGGGACGAGATTTGGAAGCGTGCATAGAAAGACTGCCTTGTGAGCATGCGCAGTATCTCGTGGAATCTCTGCGGGGGATGACTGGTAGAATAACATGTACAAAGCTACTGTAAGCTGAAAATCGGCCGTTTAGTATGTTTACAGTCGATTTCACATTACTTTATATTACCGCATCACGTTACGTAATTCCGTTGGGAAATTGGATACTACGTCACAAAGTAGCAAATAACGTGGCGAATTAGACAACCAAATTTCGAACTTTGAAATGAACCTCCTAGTTCCACCAGATCGAACTTCGCAACTTCACCGAATGAGCCCTTTACCGTCCGAGATTCGTGACATTGTAAACAAGTGATTTGAGGATTCAACACCTAAGCGTAGACAACTAGCTTTGCAAGAAATGTAGGTATTAAAGTGCGGGCTATAGACGAAAGAGAGAAATGATCCTCGCAATTATATGGACAACTGAAGCAATTGAAATATTCAGGTGGCTCCAACGGGATTCGAACCTATGACCTCTGCGATACATACATACATACACGCTTTATTTAAACACGGTGAAACCTTCAGTAAGAATACAATAGCTATAGTACAATAACATTCAGTACCAACTTTGGTAATAAAAGTACTGTTTTACAAGGTTGCCGTGTGGGAGCCTAACCCTCATTTTCACTGATAAAATCGATTCATTTCTCTTTTAAAAGATCTAACTGATTTGATCGTACGTAAATTGTTGGGTAAGCTGTTCCAATTGTGAGGCCGCACTGTAGCTAAAACCTTTTTTTTGAGATAGTTGGTATTTGGTTTGGGCACATAAAGCTTCATTTCTAAATTCCTGCATAGACATTATATTTTGTGGTGCGAATTGAAAACAGGTCCTGTAGATAATCCGGATTAAGACCATTTAATATTTTATTCGTTAGGGTGGCTTTAAGGGCCCACGGACGGATTTTTCGAGCGTTGCTAGGGAAGTGAAATGTTACTTCCGGTGACTGACGTCATCATATAGTGAGCTGACCAGAAAACCCACCCACAAGCAAAAACCACCGCACGAACTGTTGTTTCCATTCAAGATTTTTCCTCGCCCTTTCTCGCGCTCGTTCTCAGATCAACTGCGCATGCGTAAACGAACTGACTTCCGGTTTGAGAAAAAACCTAAGTTTCGGGCGTCTTTAAATTGAATTAATTGTTTTTCATATGGCACGTTTCACCTCCAAATACTGAATATGGGTAGGCATTGATTTTTTCAAATCATCTTTTTTGAAAATTTTATGGATATTTCAGTATCGTTTATCTCTCTAAAAAGAACATTTTTCAAAATAAAAAGAAAACCATGCTTGGCTGGATGCAAAAACGAATAGAAATTATGAAACCATTGATTAAATACCCAAATTGTGTAGCACGTAGACAAATTTAGAGTTTTCTTTTATTGGTCACGTGACCATGGGCGTGGCTTGATGATGTCATATTTAGGGTTATTGGTTAGAAACTGACCAAAATAATGCCACATTCTCTCAAATTAGTTAACTATTATATCCTTAGCAACGCACCCCAAAAAATACGTCAGTAGGCCCTTAAAGCTTTTTCCGACGCTTAGCGAGCGAGATTGTCCTGACGGAGTAAGGTAAGAAGATGGTTAGCACTCACGTCGTAACTACTCTTGGTGATGCCGGTGCAATGCTCTACCAACTGAACTATGAAGCCATACAGTTGGCTGGATTGTGCAGTCTAGATGTCTAACATGAAATTCTATGCGATACTTATTTCATCAGATTTCACTTTGATGAAATGATATATGAAATGGATCATATATGAACTGCGGATATGAAATCAAGTGAAGCTACCATCTTCGCAGTTATGAACGCATTTTTTACAATTGCGTAGAGAAGCCTGAAGAATTCAGGACTTCAACGGTGTTAATTTCATATAGTTACCTGGACGTCTGTCTTACAATTAAATCCCGAAATTTGAGTTTCCTTGCCCGTCGGGCACGTGGAAGTCAGAATCCGTTAGCCTGATCGCAAAATCTGCTAACCCCGGGCTATCAGACACGACTTTCTTAGCAAGCTGTCGACAATCCATGTTTGAATGCAATTTCTTTTAAGTCCTGTGTCTATTTTATGAGCAGAAGAGCAGGTGAATCTGCAAGATTGCCAACTAGAACAATGCTTTTGAGTTTGGCACACCATGTGCTTTGTTAAGTGACTTGAGTAGGCGCTATTTGCAGAATCGAACAGTTTCCCATGTTGCCGAGAACGGCAAAGAAATGTACTAAATTATAAAAGGCATGCAAATGCGAGGAGTGCAGAACCTTTGTTTTTGCTCCAAGTACATTTTGAAACACATCGCTGAGCAGGAAAATCGAAATACAGTACCCTGTAGTTGCCTTTTGTCCTCACAGACTGACGTCGTTTCATAGTAATCGCATCTATTGAGATTATAAGCTCAAAAAGATCCTTTGTTTGAAAATAAGCTGAATATATTCGGGTATTTATTCAGTCAATTAACAGTTATTAGGCGAGGTTGAGCAAAATATCGTGATGGTCAGTGGCAAGCCGAAGCCGAAGGCAGAGACACTGACAAATCACGATATTTTGGGATAACCGAGTACAATAATTGTTTTATCATTCGATGACTGAGTTTGTTTTTCGCAATTCCTAACAATTAAATCACTTCTTAAAGCTCAGTAAAGCGAACTGCCATTTTCACACAGAGCTTGGTTTCAGTTACGCATGAGCAGAATATTATTTGCAGCAAGGCAGTTATTTTCAGGTCATGCGGTGGGCTCTCGGCCAATGAAAAGGAAGGAAAAATACATCGAATGATAATCGATTTTGTTCGATTCCGTCAGTAAATCGTCAACTCTAATTTTGCACCCCTGTTGATGAATTTACTGCCGTTTAAGAGCGATTTCACCTTAATGAAGAAAAATTTATCTTTCCAAAAAGCTTTCTTCAATATTTCGTGATGCTAAAGATCTTTCTTGTTTGTTTTTCAAGCTGCAGAATATTCGTAAAACACTCGAAACACTCCGCACGGCAACATTTCGTAACAAGTTCTTTAAGTTGAAATTACAAAAATTTGCCATCCCGACTGAAGTCTCTTCCAACATGTCGAAACTATTAATTTCGTCTTGTATACCGATGATTAATAACTGGAGTCCTCATATTAATTGCACATGACCTGTCGCGATCTGACGTGGGCAACGCGAGAGCGAGGGACTAATCCCCCGAGGGTATGTAATACACGCGCGCTTGCTCGCATTTTCTTGGGTTCTCTGTCCAGTCGGCAAACTCATAGGCAATAGCTTTTAACTTCTGAAAAACTTGAGTGGTTCACTGATTTCTCCCTAACTTATTTTTATGAATGAAAAAGGATTGGCTGGACTGTCGAATTATTGGGTCTTAACCTGCATTGAAACTTTGTTAAGTTTCATTCAAATTTCTCCAAACCAAAGTAGCGGTCAAAATATTAATTAAGGAATGACCTGTTGGTTACTAAAATGAGATCATTTGGGTATGTCTACACTATACCGGATATTTCGTTCGCCGAAAGGAAAATCATATCGGATAGGGCTTTTAATTGTTTACGCATAGTAACGTTTTCAGAGCAGTTTCTGCGAAAGAAGGACTCTGCACCGCTTCAACTTAAAATCAATCTTTATGTATAGGATAGGCTTCTGTGCAACTTTTAAACTTGTTTTTTAAGCCAGGAAAAAATCGTCGTCACAGAGCGAGTAATGGAACTATTTCCCTCTGTATCTTTCAAAAACCCGTTTCAGTCATCAAAGGTTTGAAAATTATTTCCTTGTTCTCTTCTTGAGAACATGTTTAAGGCAATCTTTTCAGAATGAGCAAACCATGCTTTCTTTTCCCGACAGAGGTGAATTAAATGAAATCCGCTTATTGCATTTCTTCATTTATCTTTGTTTTAGGTCCTTTTTGCCATTGTGGCATTGCTTTATTATCACTAACTCGTGATGTCCCTGCACCCTTATCGTGATGAGGAGTTAAATCATTTCAAGTGTTTGTCTCTGGTTTTAAATGAATTCCCAAAGGCTTTACGTCAGACTTTTAAGGCGATGTGGGACACCACCATTGGTCGTCGCCCTGGCTACCAGCTTTGGGATGACTCCACTGCTGTGAGAAATCTCTTTGTCTCTACAGAGGGAGGGACAACTAAAGTTCCTACACACCAGTCGTACAATGAATGGGATTGTACCGCCTTCTTCCAGGCTACCATCTTTGCAAAGTCCTTCAGTATTCATTCCAAAACACTCAATGATTTGTATTTGAAGCCCCGAGCTGTTCCTTATGGAAGTTTCCATGGATCTGTGTTGAGCGCAGTAGGAGATAATGCCGAGACCTTTGCACTGGCTATTGATCAGCTTCGGCGTTTGAGGAATGCAGTTTGTCATTCTTCTCGCTTGGAGATGGACAAAGCAACATTTGACCAGAACATTCAGTACGCTAAAGAAGCGTTCAAAGCTCTAGGAATTCCAACTGTATCGATTGATGTTATTGGAAGTTTGACTGCATCTGACTTTCCGACAACAGAAGTCCGTAAGTTGGAACAACAGGTAAGGGAAGAGAAGCAAGCATACATAAAATGTTTAGAGAGCAGAAATGCAGATATGAAAAAGATTGAGGAGTCCTTAGCATCGATAAAAAAGGAGAGCCTCACTGCCAACAAAGAGGTCGCGGAGGGCTTGAGGATGCAACAGGAAGATATCAGTGCGTTAGGGAAGGAGATCCATGAGCTAAAAAAGAAGGAAGAGGAACGATATAAAGAAGCAGAAAAAACAGGTAAAACACTAGGACAACTGTTTTTAAGACTCTTTTTAAAAACAGCCGCAGATAGCAATAGGCATATGCATGACAAACAACACACTGTTTGTCTGTTAAAATATGACAAAAAGACAGACAAATCTTCCATGTATCTCGCGTGGTTAAAAGAATAACAAAGAACACAAGTCACATAAAAATAAACGAAACTGTTACATTACCGCTCGAAACTATTTGCTCATTTGCTGCGGTTCTTCCGAGGTCAAAATGCGGATTCGATCTCCAGTTTAACCGAGATAAAACCTCGTTTACGGCAGTTGAAAGGCGAGGTTTCACCTAGGTTTTTTCCCGTGGATTCTGTGCAGTTTAGGGATAACGGGGTGAGGCCTTTGTTCGCATTGTTTTCCACTACAAAAGGCAAGCTTAAGTGTTTGAAATTGTCACAACTGTGACATTATAAAACTGCGTGTTTGGAAATTGATAGGGTCGAAATGTGAAGCCAACATGCAGTTTCTCAAGTCGGTGTTTCAAATCATTTCCTTCGTTTCAGGACAACTTTCTTCTTATAAGCGTTGTAATTAAATAGTTTCTTTGTTTCGAGGGGTACAGTAGTTATTAAATTTGCTCTTACAGCTGAGCTAATCAAAGCCAAAGGTTAATTTCTGAGATGACGTCAAAAACAAATTTTCTTTCTTCATTACATAGTTAGTCTACTA
The DNA here is from genome assembly GCF_036669935.1 of Montipora foliosa. Lineage (NCBI taxonomy): Eukaryota > Metazoa > Cnidaria > Anthozoa > Scleractinia > Acroporidae > Montipora > Montipora foliosa. The sequence goes on from NC_090882.1 coordinate 9,973,930, forward strand.
ATTATGTATTATAACTAGATAATTTATGTTGTGACGAGAGTTTCTGCAGTGACGTCATCTTAAGAACGTGACCAATATTGCACAAGGTCTGTCTTCATTTAAATGACGGCAACTGAAGTTTTCTACTTCTACAATGCATTGAAAAACGGGAAATATGCCTGCTGTATAACACTTTCGGTTATTTGCACAAAGTTGAAGATGATATTTGTTTTTACTTCTTGATATCTTCTCTCTCAACGAGAAAAAGGATATTAAAAATAAGTAAGAAACGTCTACTTTGTGTTTTACTTTTGCATTACAAAGACATCAAGTCAACAGTCCCAGGATCTGTTCTTCCTTCAATGATTCCAAACTTCACTGGCCGACAGAGTGAATGCCAAGAGATCGTGGATCTAGTGAGTTCCGAACATACCCGAATCGTAACGATCTGGGGCTCACCCGGATTCGGAAAGACATCGGTTGCTATAGCGGTGGGGCACCAACTGCAGTCTCGACGCTTTCCTGTTTGTTTCCTTTCATTACGAGGACTTCAGACAAAGGCACATCTGACATCAAAGCTTTTCAGCCTCGTAAGGCAACCCATCCCGAGTCAGAGATCAGAATCTCAGCCTCTGTCTTTTGAAGATGAGCTAATTGAGACCTTCGGCAGCATTTCAGAGTCCTGCGTATTTATTCTTGATAATGTAGATGATCTGCTAGAGAGTGGCTTTCCAAATGTAAAAGAAGACGTCCTGCAACTATTTGAAGAAATTCTCACGCGAAATAAGAAGATAACTCTGGTGGTGACAACACGAGAATCATTTGAATTTATCAACTTGAATTTCCAAGGGCACAAATCAATAAGAATAAGGTCACTGGATGACACCTCATCTCGTACGTTGGTTCATGAATTGGTGCCAAATGCGACTCCCGATGACTGCGCACAAATTGCCCAAATATGTGGTTGTGTGCCTCTTGCAATGAGGTTAATGTGCTCTCTAGTTTCTGAAGATGATGTTCAACCAAGCCAGTGTTTGATTGAGTTCACTGAGTCCACAACAGAAAGTATCGTCGACATCTTAGACAATACAGATTATCCAGCTAATCAAAGATTGCAGTTCTTATATGAAAAGTCCTTCCACAGACTTTCTCCCGAACAAAAAGAAGCATTTGTGTCTTTGTCTGTTCTTCCGGGATGTTTCACCACGACTCTAGCAGCAGCTGTATTGAATGTTAGGAAGTGCAAGGCCATCACAATGTTGAAATTACTCCAAAGAAAATCCTTTCTCGATTCAAACTCCCAGCCTGGAACATTCATAATGCATAAGCTTCTTCAGTCATTTGCTAAAGAAACGGGAGATCAGCGAATGGAAGAAATAGTAGCAAATGCAAAGTGCCGTTTCCATGAGCATTACATCTCTCGTTTCAACAAACTGAATGATGAGTTTCTGGATGGTCATTCCATGGATGCATTCATTGCATTCTATGAGGAAAAACAGATTTTTGTAGAAAGTCTAGTAGACGGCTGCAGAGATCCCAGGATAGCCGAGAATGTTTTTAAAGTTTTGATTAAAGCAGAAATGTTTCTTGACACGTTGTTTTGGTGTTCTATGGAATCTGACAATTTTGACACTATCTACGATTCGGCCTTAAAGTCAGCCAGTGATCTAGAGAATACACATTACCAGAGGCGTTTACTAGCTTCTAAAGCATTTAGTCAAATTACCTGGGGAGCAGGAGGAAGTTCAATGCAACTTCTCGAGAAGGCATATGAAATCCAGTCAAAATCTTGTTTAGTTTCTGATGACGAAAGGAGTAAATATTTGTGTTACTTTGGCATCTGTCAGCTTGTTAACGGCCAGGTTGAGAGCGGGATACAGTGCCTGCAAGAGGCTCTTTCTTTAATGCGTGAAAGTGGAGAGCAGAAAATTCTAAGGCTCGTTGTTAACCAAGTCATGGCGGTCTACTATCAGTTCTTAAACGACCCATCTACCTCGACTTACTACTATGACAACGCGCGCAAGGAATGCAATTCCGCTGCAGACGAGCAACTGATTGTTATTCCACCTCTGGGACGCAAAGGAAAAAAACCAAAAAATAGCAAAGAACTTCAAACAAATACTTTTGACTCGGGTAATTATTGGCCATTGCAATTCCTAGTTATATTTCACATTACGGAAGCAGCAAAGAACTTCTTTGACACTGACACCCAGCAATTTGTAATTAACCCTGCCCTTCGAATGTTAAATGATCTCCAGATAAATTCCAAAACCCCCTTTCATTTGTTTCATTTTTGCGGTAATGTTCTGGTACTTCTGGGGTCAACATTCACAGAAGAGGGAATTGTTGGAACAGGTTTCGAAGAATCAGTCGCACGTCACCAAGCAACACTCGAGCAATTTAAACATAGCTCTTCAGGCCCAGAGCAGAACGTTGATTCAACCTTGACCCTTCGTTCTCAAGAATGCAATCTCTCTCTCGCAAAGTTCTACCAAGACTTCGGTAAATTGCACTACAGCAAGAAGAACTACTCAAAGGCTCTTTATTTCGAAACGTGCGCTCTTAATATCCTATTGAGAACAAATAAACAAAAAGCAAATGCATCCTTAGCCCATAGCTACCATTCAATCGGGGTGACACAGTATTCGTTAGGTGATTTTAACTCTGCTCTACAGTCTGATCAACGGGCATTAGATGTGCGAAGAAAGTTGCTCGGAGAAGATCATGCAAGCACAGCTGATAGTTACCATTCACTCGGGGTGACACAGCATTCCTTAGGTGATTTTACCTCTGCTCTACAGTCTCATCAACGGGCATTAGATGTGCGAATAAAATTGTTCGGAGAAGATCATGCAAGCACAGCTCATAGTTACTATGAACTCGGGGTAACACAGCATGCCTTAGGTGATTTTACCTCTGCTCTACAGTCTCATCAACGGGCATTAGATGTGCGAATAAAATTGTTCGGAGAAGATCATGCAAGCACAGCTCATAGTTACTATGAACTCGGGGTGACACAGCATGCCTTAGGTGATTTTACCTCTGCTCTGCAGTCTCATCAACGGGCATTAGATGTGCGAATAAAGTTGCTCGGAGAAGATCATGCAAGCACAGTTGATAGTTACCATTCACTCGGGGTGACACAGCATTCGTTAGGTGATTTTACCTCTGCTCTGCAGTCTCATCAACGGGCATTAGATTTGCGAATAAAATTGTTCGGAGAAGATCATGCAAGCACAGCTCATACTTACCATGAACTCGGGGTGACACAGCATTCGTTAGGTGATTTTACCTCTGCCCTGCAGTCTCATCAACGGGCATTAGATGTGCGAATAAAATTGTTCGGAGAAGATCATGCAAGAACAGCTGATAGTTACGATTCACTCGGGGTGACACAGCATTCGTTAGGTGATTTTACCTCTGCTCTACAGTCTGATCAACGGGCATTAGATGTGCGAATAAAGTTGCTCGGAGCAGATCATGCAAGCACAGCTGATAGTTACCATGAACTCGGGTTGACACAGCATTCGTTAGGTGATTTTACCTCTGCTCTGCAGTCAAAGCAGCGGGCATTAGATGTGCGGATAAAATTGTTCGGAGAAGATCATGCAAGCACAGCTGATAGTTATTATGAACTCGGGGTGACACAGCATTCGTTAGGTGATTTTACCTCTGCTCTACAGTCTGCTCAACGGGCATTAGATGTGCGAATAAAGTTGCTCGGAGAATATCATGCAAGCACAGCTGATAGTTACCATATACTCGGGGTGACACAGCATTCGTTAGGTGATTTTACCTCTGCTCTGCAGTCAAAGCAGCGCACATTAGATGTGCGAATAAAATTATTCGGAGAAGATCATGCAAGAACAGCTAATTGTTACCATTCACTAGGGGTGACACAGCATTCGTTAGGTGATTTTACCTCTGCTCTGCAGTCAAAGCAGCGGGCATTAGATGTGCGGATAAAATTGTTCGGAGAAGATCATGCAAGCACAGCTGATAGTTATTATGAACTCGGGGTGACACAGGATTCGTTAGGTGATTTTACCTCTGCTCTGCAGTCAAAGCAGCGGGCATTAGATGTGCGGATAAAATTGTTCGGAGAAGATCATGCAAGCACAGCTGATAGTTATTATGAACTCGGGGTGACACAGCATTCGTTAGGTGATTTTACCTCTGCTCTGCAGTCAAAGCAGCGGGCATTAGATGTGCGAATAAAATTGTTCGGAGAAGATCATGCAAGAACAGCGCATAGTTACCATTTACTCGGGGTGACACAGCGTTCGTTAGGTGATTTTACCTCTGCTCTGCAGTCTTATCAACGGGCATTAGATTTGCGAATAAAATTGTTCGGAGAAGATCATGCAAGCACAGCTCATACTTACCATGAACTCGGGGTGACACAGCATTCCTTAGGTGATTTTACGTCTGCTCTGCAGTCAAAGCAGCGGGCATTAGATGTGCGGATAAAATTGTTCGGAGAAGTTCATGCAAGAACAGCTAATAGTTACCATTTACTCGGGGTGACACAGTATTCCTTAGGTGATTTTACCTCTGCTCTGCAGTCAATGCATCGGGCATTAGATGTGCAAATAAAGTTGTTCGGAGAAGATCATGCAAGAACAGCTAATAGTTACCATTCACTTGGGGTGACACAGCATGCCTTAGGTGATTTTACCTCTGCTCTACAGTCTCAGCAACGGGCATTAGATGTGCGAATGAAATTGTTCGGAGAAGATCATGCAAGAACAGCTCATAGTTACCATTTACTCGGGGTGACACAGCGTTCGTTAGGTGATTTTACCTCTGCTCTGCAGTCTCATCAACGAGCATTAGATTTGCGAATAAAATTGTTCGGAGAAGATCATGCAAGCACAGCTCACACTTACCATGAACTCGGGGTAACACAGCATTCGTTAGGTGATTTTACCTCTGCTCTACAGTCTCATCAACGGGCATTAGATGTGCGAATACAGTTGCTCGGAGAAGATCATGCAAGCACAGCTGATTCTTACCATGAACTCGGGGTGACACAGCATTCGTTAGGTGATTTTACCTCTGCCCTGCAGTCTCATCAACGGGCATTAGATGTGCGAATAAAATTGTTCGGAGAACACCATGCAAGAACAGCTGATAGTTACGATTCACTCGGGGTGACACAGCATTCGTTAGGTGATTTTACCTCTGCTCTACAGTCTGATCAACGGGCATTAGATGTGCGAATAAAGTTGCTCGGAGAAGATCATGCAAGAACAGCTGATAGTTACCATTTACTCGGGGTGACACAGTATTCCTTAGGTGATTTTACCTCTGCTCTACAGTCTCATCAACGGGCATTAGATGTGCGAATAAAATTTTTCGGAGAAGATCATGCAAGAACAGCTCATAGTTACCATTTACTCGGGGTGACACAGCGTTCGTTAGGTGATTTTACCTCTGCTCTGCAGTCTCATCATCGGGCATTAGATTTGCGAATAAAATTGTTCGGAGAAGATCATGCAAGAACAGCTGATAGTTACGATTCACTGGGGGTGACACAGCATTCGTTAGGTGATTTTACCTCTGCTCTACAGTCTGATCAACGGGCATTAGATGTGCGAATAAAGTTGCTCGGAGAAGATCATGCAAGCACAGCTGATAGTTACCATGAACTCGGGTTGACACAGCATTCGTTAGGTGATTTTACCTCTGCTCTGCAGTCAAAGCAGCGGGCATTAGATGTGCGGATAAAATTGTTCGGAGAAGATCATGCAAGCACAGCTGATAGTTACCATGAACTCGGGGTGACACAGCATTCGTTAGGTGATTTTACGTCTGCTTTGCAGTCAAAGCAGCGGGCATTAGATGTGTGGATAAAATTGTTCGGAGAAGATCATGCAAGAACAGCTGATAGTTACCATTTACTCGGGGCGACACAGTATTCCTTAGGTGATTTTACCTCTGCTCTACAGTCTCATCAACGGGCATTAGATGTGCGAATAAAATTGTTCGGAGAAGATCATGCAAGAACAGCTCATAGTTACCATTTACTCGGGGTGACACAGCGTTCGTTAGGTGATTTTACCTCTGCTCTGCAGTCTCATCATCGGGCATTAGATTTGCGAATAAAATTGTTCGGAGAAGATCATGCAAGAACAGCTGATAGTTACGATTCACTGGGGGTGACACAGCATTCGTTAGGTGATTTTACCTCTGCTCTACAGTCTGATCAACGGGCATTAGATGTGCGAATAAAGTTGCTCGGAGAAGATCATGCAAGCACAGCTGATAGTTACCATGAACTCGGGTTGACACAGCATTCATTAGGTGATTTTACCTCTGCTCTGCAGTCAAAGCAGCGGGCATTAGATGTGCGTATAAAATTGTTCGGAGAAGATCATGCAAGCACAGCTGATAGTTACCATGAACTCGGGGTGACACAGCATTCGTTAGGTGATTTTACGTCTGCTCTGCAGTCAAAGCAGCGGGCATTAGATGTGTGGATAAAATTGTTCGGAGAATCTCATGCAAGAACAGCTGATAGTTACCATTTACTCGGGGTGACACAGTATTCCTTAGGTGATTTTACCTCTGCTCTACAGTCTCATCAACGGGCATTAGATGTGCGAATAAAATTGTTCGGAGAAGATCATGCAAGCACAGCTCATAGTTACTATGAACTCGGGGTGACACAGCATGCCTTAGGTGATTTTACCTCTGCTCTACAGTCTCATCAACGGGCATTAGATGTGCGAATAAAATTGTTCGGAGAAGATCATGCAAGCACAGCTCATAGTTACTATGAACTCGGGATGACACAGCATTCGTTAGGTGATTTTACCTCTGCTCTGCAGTCAATGCAGCGGGCATTAGATGTGCAAGTAAAGTTGTTCGGAGAAGATCATGCAAGAACAGCTAATAGTTACCATTCACTCGGGGTGACACAGCATGCCTTAGGTGAATTTACCTCTGCTCTACAGTCTCATCAACGGGCATTAGATGTGCGAATAAAATTGTTCGGAGAAGATCATGCAAGAACAGCGCATAGTTACCATTTACTCGGGGTGACACAGCGTTCGTTAGGTGATTTTTCCTCTGCTCTGCAGTCTCATCAACGGGCATTAGATTTGCGAATAAAATTGTTCGGAGAAGATCATGCAAGCACAGCTAATACTTACCATGAACTCGGGGTGACACAGCATTCGTTAGGTGATTTTACCTCTGCTCTGCAGTCAATGCAGCGGGCATTAGATGTGCAAATAAAGTTGTTCGGAGAAGATCATGCAAGAACAGCTGATAGTTACCATTTACTCGGGGTGACACAGTATTCCTTAGGTTATTTTACCTCTGCTCTACAGTCTCATCAACGGGCATTAGATGTGCGAATAAAATTGTTCGGAGAAGATCATGCAAGCACAGCTCATAGTTACTATGAACTCGGGGTGACACAGCATTCGTTAGGTGATTTTACCTCTGCTCTGCAGTCAATGCAGCGGGCATTAGATGTGCAAATAAAGTTGTTCGGAGAAGATCATGCAAGAACAGCTAATAGTTACCATTCACTCGGGGTGACACAGTATTCCTTAGGTGATTTTACCTCTGCTCTGCAGTCTCATCAACGGACATTAGACGTGCGAATAAAATTATTCGGAGAAGATCATGCAAGCACAGCTCATAGTTACAATAAACTCGGGGTGACACAGCATTCGTTAGGTGATTTTACCTCTGCTCTGCAGTCACTGCAGCGGGCATTAGATGTGCAAATAAAGTTGTTCGGAGAAGATCATTCAAGAACAGCTGATAGTTACCATTTACTCGGGGTGACACAGCATTCCTTAGGTGATTTTACCTCCGCTCTGCAGTCATATCAACGGGCATTAGATGTGCGAATAAAATTGTCCGGAGAAAATCATGCAAGCACAGCTGATAGTTACCATATACTCGGGGTGACACAGCATTCGTTAGGTGATTTTATCTCTGCTCTGCAGTCAAAGCAGCGGGCATTAGATGTGCGAATAAATTTATTCGGAGAAGATCATGCAAGAACAGCTGATAGTTACCATACACTTGGGGTGACACAGCATTCGTTAGGTGACTTTACCTCTGCTCTGCAGTCAAAACAGCGGGCATTAGATGTGCGAAAAAAATTGTTCGGAGAAGATCATGCAAGAACAGCTGAGAGTTACCATTTACTCGGGGTGACTCAGCATTCGTTAGGTGATTTTTCCTCTGCTTTACAGTGTCATCAACGGGCATTACATGTGCGAATAAAGTTGCTCAGAGAAGACTTTGCAAGCATAGCTGATAAGTACCATTCACTCGGGGTGACACAGCATTCGTTAGGTGATCTTACCTCTGCTCTGCAGTCAAAGCAGCGGGCATTAGATGTGCGAATAAAATTGTTCGGAGAAAATCATGCAAAAACAGCTGATAGCTACCATATACTAGGGATGACACAGCATTCGTTAGGTGATTTTACCTCTGCTTTGCAGTCAAAGCAGCAGGCATTAGATGTCCGACTAAAATTGTTCGGAGAAGATCATGCAAGAACAGCTGATACTTACCATACACTTGGGATGACACAGCATTCGTTAGGTGATTTTACCTCTGCTCTACAGTCTCATCAACGGGCATTAGATGTGCGAATAAAGTTGCTCGGAGAAGATCATGCAAGCACAGTTGATAGTTACCATTCACTTGGAGTGACACAGCATTCGTTAGGTGATTTTACCTCTGCTCTGCAGTCTCATCAACGGTCATTAGATGTGCGAATAAAATTGTTCGGAGAAGATCATGCAAGCACAGCTGATAGTTACCATTCATTCGGGGTGACACAGCATTCGTTAGGTGATTTTACCTCTGCTCTACAGTCTGATCAACGGGCATTAGATGTGCAAATAAAGTTGTTCGGAGAAGATCATGCAAGGACAGCTGATAGTTACCATGAACTCGGGGTGACACAGCATTCGTTAGGTGATTTTACCTCTGCTCTGCAGTCTCATCAACGGGCATTAGATTTGCGAATAAAATTGTTCGGAGAAGATCATGCACGAACAGCTGATAGTTACCATTCACTCGGGGTAACACAGCATTCCTTAGGTGATTTTACCTCTGCTCTACAGTCTCATCAACGGGAATTAGATGTGCGAATAAAGTGGCTCGGAGAAGATCATGCAACAACAGCTAATAGTTACCATTCACTTGGGGTGACACAGCATTCGTTAGGTGACTTTACCTCTGCTCTGCATTCAAAACAGCGGGCATTAGATGTGCGAATAAAATTGCTCGGAGAAGATCATGCAACCACGGCTGATACGTACCATTCACTCGGGTTGACACAGCATTCGTTAGATGATTTTACTTCTGCTCTTCAGTCTCATTAAGGGGCATTAGATGTGCGATTAAAGTTGCTCGGAGAAGATCGTGCAAGAACAGCTGGTAATTTGTATTCACTCGGGGTCATACAGCATTCGTTAGGTGATTTTACCTCTGCTCCGCAGTCTCATCAACGGGCATTAGATGTGCGTATAAAGTTGCTCGGAGAAGATCATGCAATACAGCTTATAGTTACCATGAACACGGGGTGACACTGCATTCTTTAGGTGATTATACCTCTGCTCTGCAGTCACATCAACGGGCATTAGATGTGGGAATAAAGTTGCTCGGAGAAGAGCATGCTAGAACGGCTGAAATTTACCATGAATTCGGGGTGACACAGCATTCTTTAGGTAATTTTATCTCTGCCCTGCAGTCTCATCAACGGGCATTAGATGTGCGACTAAAATTGCTCGGAGAAGATCATGCAAGCACAGCTTATAGTTACCATGAACACGGGCTGGCACTGCATTCGTTGGGTGATTTTACCTCTGCTCTGCAGTCAAATCAGCGGGCATTAGCTGTGCGAATAAAATTGTTCGGAGACGTTCATGCAAGAACAGCTGATAGTTACCATTCACTCGGGGTAACAAACCATTGGTTAGGTGATTTTACCTCTGCTCTGCGGTCCCATCAACGGGGATTAGATGTGCGATTAAAATTGTTCGGAGAAGATCATGCAAGCACAGCTGATAGTTACCATTCACTTGGGGTGACACACCATTTGTTAGGTGGTTTTACCTCTGCTCTTCAGTCTGATCAACGGGCATTAGATGTGGGAATAAAATTGTTCGGAGTAGGTTATGCAAGCACAGCTAAGGGTTACCATTCACTCGGGGTGACACAGCATTCGTTAGGTGATTTTACCTCTGCACTGCATTCCTTCTAGCTTGCATTAGAATTCAATATAACTGTTCGGAAAAGATGCTTTAGAGCACAAGCACAGCTGATAGTTTGTTTTTATTCTGGTTAACAGTAACCAGAATTATTTGCTGTTGAAAGACGTAACTTCTGAGAGTAAGAGGCCAAATGAAAGGAGATAAATCACATAACCAAGGCAAGAAAGTCCCTATTTTGCTTTTTTGTTACTTTGGAGAAGTGGAGATCTCGCGGGTTGTGCTGGATAAATTCACCTCCGGTTGACCTCCAATGACTGCAGCAAGCTTTGATATTCAGAGAAAACGATTTGAAACACAATTGGTGAAACGGTCAGATCATGTAACGCCTTTGTTCAAGACTTTACATTGTCTCTCAGTTGAGAGGAGAATTCAATTCAAGATCCTCATAACTTATAAGACCCTGCATGGACAGTCAGCAAACTATTTGATGCCTTTAATTGACGAGTACCTTTCGTCCTGAATTTTAAGATCATCGTCACACTTACTAGTCCATCCTACAAAGATTAGAACTGACTTTTATGGTGGCAGAGCTTTTTCGTTCCCAGCACCAAAACTATGGAACTCTTTGCCTGAGAACAAGCGAAGACAGTGAACTGTTTTAAAACTAAACTTAAAACGTATCTTTTTAGAGAGTCCATTTTATCATTGATTAGATACGGTATTTATTTAGCGATAAACTGGTTGTAGGGCGCATTGGGCAGTGGAAATGCGCCATACAAGAACGTTTTGTATTATTTAAACAGTCGATCATGCATTCTAATTCATACTGCATATATTACAATATGGTAAATTATACGATCCAAAGGTCTTGCCAGATAACATTCCTCAAACTCGTGCCACATTTTAAAGTGTTGTTTCGTGGCATGACTTTCAAATATTGAATAAGCATTTTTTCGTTTTGTCTTGGGACCATTGTTCCATACCAAGTCCCAAGAGAGACAATGCTTATTCGAAATTCAGGTAGAGAAACAAGAAGTGATTATGGTATTTTCCGTTTCGGCCAATAGATTGTATTTTACTGACCTGTTCCTCGAGGATTTGTGATTGATTTTTTTTCCACGCCCGAGAGATCTTGCATAATTACATTCTCTCAGTCCTATTTAGTAATATTTGAATGTAAGCCATCACTCCTTGAAGCAAAATTGTATCAGTGAGCAGTTTAGAAACGACGACCTCTACGGCAGCGACACCGCAACAAAACTGATTAATGCTCCCAAAGGGTTCTTCCGCAATAATTGACAAAAATAAGTAAATAACTATATCTAAAACGTATGTACAATAATATGAAATTATGATAAATATAATAAAACATGATAGATTCATTTAAAACTGTTTAAAAATGACTCTTAGCTTTAGATTTAAAACTGTGTAAAGCCCTGTGCAAACGCTCGCAACATTGTTGGCCAACAAGACCCAACATTGTTGGGCCTAACATGTTGCGACCGTTTGCACACCATGTTGTGTGTTGTTGCGACTTGTTGGAAGTTGTTGGATGAAGTTTGAAACTGGTCAAACTTCAGAGCCAACAAGTGCCAACATTTCTATTGTTTCGCGGTCATCGAAGCGTGGTCCAACAATGTTGCGTTCGTTTGCACAGCACATCCAACAAAGTTGCGCCGGCGCACGCGCACTATATGCCACGTATCCACACAAATACAAGCGAACAAGAAATCAACATCGCGTCGGAGATGGAAAACGTCCCAGAGTCCTTTGTATTCTCATCTAAAAACCCAACATGTTGTGACTTGTTGCGAGCGTTTGCACACATCGGCTAACATTGCGCAACAAGAGACAACATTGTTGGGCCCAACAATGTTGCGTGTTGTTGCGAGCGTTTGCACGGGCCTTTAAAAGCTTTCACATTTAGTAATTTCGTTAGGGAGCGTGTTCCAGCATTTCACCGCTCGATATATAAAACATCGCTGACCAGCAGCTGTATTGAACGCTGGGATGTCTAACTTGTTCTTATTTCTAGTGTTTCTCCCATGAACAGAAGTGTGAGCTAAGATACTTTAAGGCTAATCCCCTTAAACATCTGAAAGTTAATATTGCATCATAAAGTGCGAGCATGGCAGGCACTGAGAGCTATCTGAGGTCGTTCAATACCGGTGTTATATGTTCGTACTTTCTTGTTCCTGTAAGGATTCTGGCCGCAAAGTTCTGGATCTTCTGTAACTTCCGCATATTGGTTTTGCTAGTGTAAGCCCAAACAGTTGAACAAATTAAAATACAGCTTACTGAATACTAGAGATGTAATAACGTTTTCTAGACTAACCAGACAGGTAGACGTGATATTAGTGACATGTTCATTTTAGCTAAGAGTTGCATCTAGTTTTACTCTGAAACCGCTAATAGGTGGTTTTCACGTGACGTCATCGCCGCCATGTTGGTGGACGAAAACAGAAGATCTCTCATTAGCTCCTTTTGTTCATCCACCAGCAATTATACATAGCAGCATTGTTATCTGTGTCTCTAGAGATCGGTTGCAAACCACCTATACTTAATTTGTTTTTTATGACACTTCGCTCAGTTTGTGCGAAGTAAGCGAGATGGAAAGATCGTGAAAGACTTACAATAATGCAAAATTTCATTTTATTTGACGTTTTGGTCGACGTCACGCTCGTGGATCTTAAGTTCCTGATTATGGTAACGAGCCCTCGGAATGCCACTTAGCGACCATTAAATATGATAAAAGTGTGCCACTTACGTGAGAGTGGAGCTGGTAGAAAAGGCCCTCAGGAAAGCAGAGAGAAACGAATTTATCTTGGTGCTCTGATGCCCTCAGCGATATCTCTTGTTTACAAACATTGACGTCACATTTCTTTTGATATTCAAATTTGCTAACCACGGAACAAAAGAAGTCATTGTTTCAACAGCCAATTAGTTTCTGGTTGGCATATTAATAACAATGGGTGATGTCACGAGAAACATCGCGTTTCACGTTGTTGTTTTGAAGGGAACTGTAAAGAAGTGTACTAAAACGTGAAACACACGCGCGAAGCGTGCAAAGCTGTTGTTTTTACTCGAAAAATAATATTTATGCAGTTTTTGTGCTTTGCTGCTGTTGTGTCTTAAACTACCTGGAACCGACATTTTCGTGACCCACGCCAGTGTGTGCAGCAAAGAAAGCATAAAGTGTGTTCCTTTCGGCGAATCCAAAAACGGATTTTTTATCCGAGATTTGTCAGATACATCGCCGCCGATAGAAACGCGAAATCCGAAATTGGATCTGTGACCGTGGTAACCCCTCGTGAATGTGTTATATAGGGCGGCCTCTCAAAATGATGTGTTTTATACTCTTTGACAAATAATGTGAGCATACCATGGAGATTTCTCTAATCGGTTATTCCAATAATGACGATGGAGGCCTAGCGCAAAATGGTGGCAGAGTTTAAAATGGGAAGGACTGAGTGTGCTCCAGCTAGAAGTATCGCTGGCACAACTGATCATCAATCCATGAATAGGCAACTTTCACGGTAGCGTCATTTGACTACAATCACCAGAATTCAGTTTGATTCTCTTTTCTCATTGAAGTTTTGTATTCCCAGCGGGGTAAAAATAAGCAAAACCTGAAGGATTCTGGTACTTGTAGTGAAGTGTCGTCATCATGCAAATTAACAAATTGATGTCAGTTTTTCATGCGTCTGTCCTGTTATTGATCATGAATTGCGTCATAACATTGTCAAAGTAGCTGTGGATCCACGAGGCGATAGCCGACAAACAAAAAGGCAGAGGGCTCAAAAATTAAGTCGAAACACGAGAAGAAAGCGAGACAAAAATGCCAGAAACTTCAATCTGACGCGAGCAATATCGCGTCATTATCGCATAAATTATAAATTTATGTGTCTGTCCGCTTATTGACAATAAAAATTAGCCAATGAGCGCGCGAGAATTTTTGCAGTCATTGTAAAATGCTCTGTTACAAAGGGAACACGGTAGATCGCGAATAATAATAATAATAATAATAATAATAATAGATGCTTTAATAATAGATACTTTAATATTGTCGTTTTTTAATATTATTGTTGTAATAGGTCTGAAGAGATTCATTTCACATTTCTACCTTTTTAAGAATCAAAGTTAACCTTTTAATTCGCTTATATATAGATCGATATATGTAGATACGAACTTTTTAGATACATTCAGGTTATTTTTACAGCCTTTAGGTTACGCAATTGCGCCCTATTGAGCTATGTGCTAAACTAGCATACGAACGTTTATACTGCATAATAAAACTGTATTTTCACACGAAAATGTTTAAAGCTGAATAGCTTGTGAGGTCGTGCACAAATGAAGTCAAATCAAATTAATACATATCAAATCAAATGTTGGTTTTTGTGGAGAGGGAAAAGCCGGAGTACCTGGAGTACCCAGAGAAAAACCGTAAATCTCGGTTTGGATTCTTCGGATTTCAAATCCAGCTAATCCTTTTTTCAAAAAGGATTCACCAGAGGAACACACCCTGAATGTTCCTCTTGATTCAGTTTAGTTTCTTTCATTCACACTTCTTGACATTGTAAAGGTTAGAAAATAACAACTCAAGGATATTTATCAATTATTCCTCGAGCCCGAATGGGCTCTGAGTCAATAGCCCATGAGGCCAAAGGCCGAATGGGCTATTGACTCAGAGGCCATGAGGGCGAGAGGAATATTTTTTTAGTAAAATCCAACTAGTTGGTCAAAAAAATATCGAGACAAAACATCTTTCGCTAGTTAAAGCTAGACTTAATTGTTGTTTTGGTTTTCAAAGCCGGCGCTTTTCGCTACTAGTGGGCTATAACAAATAGCCTACTAGTAGCTCAACCAATCAGAACGCAGCATTGATAATAGACCACTAGTTGGATTTTAATAAAAAATATTATGAAAGGGAAAGAAAAACGCCATTGTTTAGAGTGAAGTTGGCAGTGGTCAGAGGAGTACAGCATTCGAGCTGACGAATGCGTATCTAGATTCTTTTAGTAACGGAAGTAAGTCGGGTACCATGGCATAGCATTAGAAATGTATTTTATAGCTGTATGTTTTACCAGAAGCTCATGACCTTGAAGCGTTTAACTCTGATTCAGAGCTGGGGTTTCTTGAGTTTAAGAATTTCCTTATTTGGATGTAGCGTAGCTCGCCCATTTTCATTCACGCGCAGCCTCGATCTTATTTTTGTTCATATTTGGGTATAAAATTGGTGTCCTAAAATCCCAAGCTTTGTTCCAAAGAAAAGAGTTTCATTGTCATGTGCTTCTGGTTTTACTTAATTTGGAGGTGCAGCACAATTTTCTTGCATTGTTTCTTGAAACGGGAAAAATTATTGAGATTTTTATGTTTGTAAGAAATTCCTCCTATAAATTTGTGTTTTAAGGATTCCGTGTACGTTAAGTACTGGGGAAATTACTCAGTTTTGGAGAGAACATTAAGCATGTTATAACCCAGAAATTAGGGCACTCATTGGCTTATCCAGTTGAACCACTAACATGGTGCCGATGACGTCACAAGGTTGTACGTCGAGATTGGCCACCATTTTGGCTCATCCTTGGTGGAAAAACCTGTGAAACTTACGGATGACGTAACACAAAGAAAACAAAAGAGCGAAAAAATAAATAATAAATAATAAATAATACGTGACCTGCTAATCGCCCTTTCTCGCAGTCGAAGACTGAATTGCTAAGGGCGCGGCTCAACGAGATCGGACCGAAGGAGCTGTGCTGCCGGCTAGGCGCTCGGCTCCTGAACACGACCCATGGATGACCTCGGAGCACAGCAGCACAGCCTGATGGAATAGGCTGTGAGTCGATTTTGCTGAGGGAGGAAAACCGGAGTACCCGGAGAAAAACCCTCGGAGTTAGGTTGAGATCAACTGAAACTCAAGCCACATACGATCCCGGGGCCGAGAGTTGAACCTGGGTCGCAGAGGTGGAAGGCATGGTTGATAACCACTAAGCCATCCTGACTCCCCAGTTGTTGTTGTGTTCTGTTGTTTCGTTGATTGTTTCATTGGCCCTGAAAAGCCCCTATGGGGAGCAGTCAATTAAGTATGTAATGTATTGTAATGTAATGCACAGGTTGACTCAATGATATAATGCATGGGGATGTTCCTAGTCATGAGCTCCTGGTAACACATTTTAAGAACAAAGTGGATTGAGTATTCTCTATTATGAATTCAAAAGATCACGAGAATTACAGCTTCTAACCTTGAACACATGTACACCCACCATGTTTATGAATAACCGATGTCACGTAATTTCTTCAATAGCAATAGAGCTTGCTTTCGATAGCAAATGAAACGTGCTGTAAACAAGACCGACGGAAGCCACCCCCGTGAGTTGCTGAGTACTGTAGGCCCCAATGAGCCACACGAACGACTTATTTTAGGGCTGAGCCTGAACTTTCTTGTTCTTCTTTGTTGTTGTTGTTATTGTTGTTAACATTTTCTTAAACCGAAGTTGTGTGGCATTCTAAGTTCGACTATAACTAAACGAAGTTGTTCTTCGGTGTAGCATGCAATAAGAACACCACATTGTTAATGTTAAAGGACTTCGCTAAGTATTCGAGTGAATTTTTCTGTGTAGACTACCGCAGTTAACATTTCTTTTGCCGTTATTTATACCACTCAAAAAAAACAAAAAAAGAAATGAGCAAAATAATTTAAAGACATTCTTAACTCACTCTCAGCTTGGGTATGTTGTTATGTACCAGTCAAATCGAAGCTTCAACATCCCCCTCGGGCAACCCCCCGGGCATTTGAATTTTTGGAAAATTTTTGTTGAAATCCCCCCTCCCCGGGCCAAAACGCTGTTCAAATGCCTCATCATAGGTCTATTTCAGGTGATCAAATGGCCTCATCGAATTCCCCACCCCTAGGAGCGGTGATCAAATGCTTTGCCCCCGGGAAGACTAAGATGATCAAATTCCCTCCCCCCGGGTAGCAAAAGGCGTCTAATGCCCGGAGTATGCCCGAAAGGAGGGGGGGGGGGGGAAGGGGAAGATGTTGAAGATGTCGATTTGACTAGTACATTAGTATGTTCTTAAAATTTTGGTTAATCTCCGGCGTGAAAGGCGTTCTTGTAAACTGAAAATGTTCTTATAAAAGAAGAGTGTATCGAGACAGTTATGAGGTAGTAATTACTGGGTTGCAAACCCAGTCGGAAATTAGGTAGATTTCCGTTTTTTTTTTTTTAGTATTTTTTTCCGTGTCGGTAAAAGTCTTGCCTGTCACTCCCCTGGTAAGTGGTGTCTTTGTGCATAGAGTCTTCTGCGCGTATTTTCTTAGGATCGAGAGGGTAGTGGAACTGCGTAGATTTCTCTGGTGGACACAGTAGAATCATTAACTTAGCCTGAAATGGCGTCGAAAGTCATGAAACGCGAATGGCGTTTTAGTGGATCCTTAAACAAAATATACCCTTATGGAGCTCAATAATGGAAAGTCAGTTGGATAAACTAGGCAGGAATCTCAAAAGCGACGAGTAATGGACTTTGACAACAATCTATCGCCCGTCGAGACGAGATCAAAGTGAGCTGTATTTACCTGAAGTACGTGGTAATTTGACACGATTGAGTTTCTTGTCTTCACGCACGCAATGAAATAGGAAGAGGTTTTCGCCTCTAAGAGCAAATATGTTGTTTGTTTCAATAAAATTTTCGCTGGAAAAGGATTCTGTGGTATTTTCTGGCTTTGTGAATTATAATATCATGTTGTGTATTGAATTTTCGAGCTTAAGGTTGAAATGTGATATGGGAGAAGTTTTTTAGTATTGATCTGTAAGCAGGAAGGGTTCACAGGCCTGTTGGAAGCGTGCTTGAGTTTCAACAAAATGAGCCCCAAAATCAGTGAAAACTTGTGACGCAGATGAATAATAAAGTAGCTGCTATTTCCAAAATGATGGAATTACCTGGTGATAAATAACGTCGTACGCGTCTTGGAGAGTAAATTTTGACTTTGCATAAACAAGAGTTGGGCGATTGTGATCTTTGTTTTGACTTCGCTCATTTCATTGTCAAACTTTATAACACTTCACAGAAAAAAAAACTTTCAAAAACCCGGTATCTTGCCATCATTTGACACAGATGCTTCACTGTTTGGCGAGTAAACATGCCGCGGTAACTTAATCACGGCGCCCGCTGAATTCCGGCCATGTCACTTTCGATTTTGCAATTTACTTGAACGTAGCAAAAATCTCCGAAAATGTTTGTCGCTGATCGTAACTTTTTGTATTCTATATTCACGGTTCAAAATTAATGTTGTTTTCATGCCGTAAATATTTTATTCTCGATCGACCGTCCGGGAAACTTCCTTCTGCTCTTTCTGAAAACTGTGTATCAATAGTTATTTGCTTTTTCATCAATATTTGTTTTGCATAAAGCAAGCTAACAGAATCTGTACCTTGCTGAGTTCGCATTTGTTAGCGTTAATAGTATTTTCGGTCAGATGTTTCTGTTTTTTATGAGGGGTACATTGTTTTGGTCTCCCATCCAAACACTAACCCCGCCCTTAACTTCAGTGAACTTTAGCATTAGAAAGCTGTCAGATGCTCAGAGGGCACACTTGTGGTAAAAAGAAGTTGTGAGGAACTTGAAATTATCAACATGTCAGCCCAGAAGCCAATGTTTCTCGCTTCTCTTTTATTTGTTATTCTTCAGAGACTGGAATGCTGTATTTCAATACCACACAATTCATAGACTTTCGAAAAGTCCTTCGTCTAGATACGCGCGGGCTCGCCGAAACATTTTCTCCTGGGATTATCGTGAGGTCGACTTGTGGCAAGTCTACACAATTCAGTGCCTTCTTATTTTCTGTAGTACGTACCACAGGCAACCCAGTATATGCTTCACAGAAGCATCTAGTTATAAATAGTGAGCTGTAGAGATGTAGATAAAAAGAGACTATACATGAAAAACATATTTCCACTGCGGGCTTTCTTTTCTTTACTGCTTAGCTAACTGATTCATATATAACAGCTGCCGGGTGATGGTGTAACACAAATGATCTTAACACTCATTTTTTCTTTCTTACAAATAAAAGCACATTCAGAATGAAACCATCTGCAACCGGTGAAATGATTGACAAATAAGGTTTCAGAAATAAATACCAGACACCGCCCTCTATGCAACTGACTTGAATGACAAGCAATACTCTGCTTGAATCGTGAACAGTCCTGCCGAAATATTGCAAGACAAAACACTCCAGGGGTCAAGTGTTCATACAGAAGTTGTGTAACGCGAGAGCTAAGTCAAGTAGTGCAATTTCTCTCGCGGTTCTTAACAACTGAAGTGGAATGGCTCTGGTCTATGACTGGATAACTTTTTTCATTAAGTACGTCATTGAACGTGTTATTTTATAAAGTGACCACGAGGCAAAGGTTATCACTTTCTTCCCTCCAAAATGCTGATAAGAAGTGAACTACATCTAATGACTCTTGTCTGTGTTGTCTTTTCGGCTAATGGATTTTGGATGTCACAGAAGCCAACTCCGCCGGTAAATGAAATCAAGACGCCAGTAGTAATTGGTAACGTAAAATTCTTGTTTTTACTGAGGCTCTATTGTTAAGTACTCTTCCTTATTGCGCATCAAAAATAACGACACCAAATTATTTAGTTTCACAAGAAGGGTCGTCTTAAATTAGAAACAATGAGAAAGGCATGCAAGGACTCAATACTGGAATCACTGCTCTCGCGCAAACTGATCTACTGCTAATTTGCCGGGAGGATTTTGCAACCATGCATGACCTGAACACCAGAGAAACGGTATAAAATACTTGTATTTGTCGCGGCAAAGACAAAACACTAAAAGAACTCAAGAGGCTCTTTACTTAGCCAAAATGGTTATTACGAGAAACCTAAAAAGCCGTTTTTGCTTTATTTGCATTTTATTTTTTGCTTATTTGTAGAAAGGTTACGTAATCTAATCACGTCTCAGACAATAACCTGTAGATTTTGCTGTCGCTCGTCTGTTGGGACAGCTTTATGTTCCCGAAGGGAAAAAAACATTCGTTTCTCTTCAGGAGCTCATCAGGTGACCTCTTGATTCTCTTATTTCATGTATCTCTACTTATGTGCGGTACAAATCAACCATTTTGTTTTGTTCTGTTTTTTTGTTTTTTTTTTTTTAATTTTTTTGCAAATGGCCAAACTGGTTACTTGAAACTCCAAGGTCGAGAATACAGAGAAGCTATAACTGGATAACGTACAAAACCAAAAACAGGCCTCTGCGCGGGCCTTTTTCTTGACCAACAATGGAACTTACACATAAGAAAAGAAAATATTCGAGAGTACAAAGGTTCGGGAATCTCAGCTTACTGAACGTTACGCAATAGTCAGGAACTGTCACGTCATGCTCCAATCACGAGACTTGTAGCAGTGTCACGCAACGATCTCCCCTCTCTTTGTCTCCTCACCTACAAAGGAGGCAGAGAAGAGAGACCCTGGGAACAAGGTTGAGACCGTGACCGGTAAGCTCCATGACTGGGGCCTGCTCTCAAGTTAACAGTTTTTTGGAGACTAAGCGGAGCGATGGACTAGCATCGCATCCAGGGAGGAGTAGAAATACTCCTAGTCGCTTCATGCTACAGTAACCGGAGATAACCGCCGGCCTGATGGGCACTAGGGTCGTAACAGACTTTACCTTTAAGCGGAGCCTGCCACGAGTAGTGGCCTCCCGCGATGCAAATAAATTTCGCTCGCTTTCTGCTTACTTAGCAGGAAGGGCATGAAACTAATTATAACGGGATGTCTTGTTTTAAGGATGCGGTCGACCTAATCAACCGTGCCTCCCTTCAACCAGTGTAGCAGGCGTTCGATTGCATACAGGGGGATGGAATCGAGCGAATGATAATTACCACGAACAGCGCGCGCGTCTCGCGCGCGCTCTCTGAATTTGCGTGTCAAACGCCTATCACGCAGACTTGAAGGATATTGTACTTTTTTTTCTAAAGTGTAATTATGACCTAAATTCATGATAACTTTATTGGTTTTATCAGTGCCCGGTACAGGCGGAAGTCAACTGCAGGCAAAGATCAACAAACCGGAAGTACCACACTGGTATTGCACCAAAAAGACATCGGATTACTTTACTTTATGGCTCAAGAAAACCTCTTTGTTGCCTCTCGCCGTAAACTGCTGGGTTGACAACATGAGGTATAAATTGGTTTGATACATATAGCTATAGTAAACGAATTGATAACAAGAACTCACCATTGGAAGATTTGAAATATTTCTGTTAAGAAAAATTCTCCATGAATTGTTAGCTCAAAACTTCAAATCAAGAGAAAATGAGGGGACAGAGAGGGAGGCTCAGGGCGTTGGCCAGGATATGTCATGTCCACGAAAGTTATTTTTAGACGAGCGGAAGTCTTTGTTCTAGCGGAATTCTGTCT
Organism: Montipora foliosa; assembly: GCF_036669935.1. Classification (NCBI taxonomy): domain Eukaryota; kingdom Metazoa; phylum Cnidaria; class Anthozoa; order Scleractinia; family Acroporidae; genus Montipora; species Montipora foliosa. The sequence continues at coordinate 9,995,519 of NC_090882.1, forward strand.
TCAGAGACGTCCGCATACAGTCTTGCCTCGCTCTCAGGTTCTTAGTGAAAAGAGAAAATGACGGCGTACGTGCAAGGCTGATGAATATTTACTTTCTTTCAAACATCGGACCGAGGTTGGCCTGCATGCGGACGTCTCGGAAGACTTACGCTCGTCTAAAAATAACTTTCGTGGACATGACATATCCCAAGGGCTGGACCGGGAGCCTCCCTCTCTGTCCCATCATTTTCTCTTGTTCAAATTTAATCCGAAGAAATAAACCGGAAAAATGACAAACTCGTTAAAAAATACAAAAAACTCTTGCATAAAAACTAAAACTTGTACGCGTCAACAAAATAATTTGAATTGGTTGTTGCTAGAATTCGCCCTTGTCACATGGCGGCCATATTGTCCCGGGAGACGGTAAACTGACCAAAAGGGCTTTGTTTTACCACGCTAAGCCTCGCAGTGGAAATCATGGGGGCGAGGCTTGGCGTGGTAAAACAAAGCTTTTTTGGTCTCCCGGGACAATATGGCCGCCGTGTGACAAGGGCGAATGGATACTCTAAAATAAGGTGAGACACTCAGTTTTGTGTATATACAGTGGCAAACGATCTCACTAAGGTGAAGAAACTTCGATCTCACTAAAGTTTTACCAAGTTAAAAGAAATCTGTGAACAGATGTGGTCTTGGTTTAAAAATAGACACCTTTCTAAAGGCGATGAGGACTAGGCCAATTTGGGTAAATCTTACTCTTGGGTCACGGACTTATGTGTCAACCAAGGCCTGGTGGGTTTTTAATGACGTCATGTATATATGACTGTCGTTTCTAAAAATAACGTGGGTAAAATTCACGGGCCCGGCCATATCCACTTATCTCCTTCTCTGTCTGGTTATTTTTTCTTGCGGAAGACTACAACTAAGACATTGGTTTTCTTTCAACAAAAATCAGACTTGTGTATAACGAGGAAACAAATACCGTCGAGAACGCGCCAGGCGTTGAAACAAGAGTTCCCGGATTTGGTAACACGGACACAATTGACCATCTGGATACAGATAATCTGGTGGCCTATTTTGCTCCCATGACAGATATTATGGTGTCTTGGGGATACGAGCGAGGTGTGACTGTCAGAGCAGCACCATATGACTTCAGATACGGGCCTGGTAAGCTATAAACCTTTTGTCCCGCAGAATACGTTTGTAAGCAAGCGTTTTTCCGAGATTTCATGCTTTGTGAGCCAAAACAAGGGACTAAATGAGGGTTAGGAGAGACGGATTTAGTAACTTGGGCCCAGGAAATGATTCGCTTACGTTTGATTTGATTGAGGACTTGGAAATAACTGCAGAATACCCGGCCACTATTGTGTTCTTGAAGCGGAATTCTTTGAAGAAATACACGCCATTCGTGTGCAAATAAGTGTTCGGGTATTCCGCAGTTTAGCCGCTTGCGGTCTGCCTTATAAGCTTTAGAATTAAAGTGCGTTATCCCAGAGTCGATGCATGCTTTCGAAAGGTCTTCTTTCGGAACGCAGTTCGGGCACGGTTAGCAAAGCGTCGCGGGAAAGCAACCACGGTTAGCAAAGCCCCATGGAAACTGAGAGCTGTGTTTGAAAGCAGGAAACTAATTATCAATTTAAAAACTTCTACAGAAGACTTCACAATCAGAGTACATGTATTTTACAAAGCTAAGGGACCTCATCGAGGAAACGTACTCAGCAAACAACAACAAGACGATCGCGCTGCTCAGTCACAGTTTAAGATTTCCTTACACTCTGGTTTTCCTGAATAAACAGCCTAACAGCTGGAAAGACAAGTACATTTTCCAGTGGATTACCCCGTCAGGTCAGTAATGTTTTCGATGTCAGTTGCAAAATAAAATTGACAACAAGTCAACAGACCTCACTTATGAAAGGGACCCGTTTCTGGAAAGTCCCGAAACTTTACGGGCCATTTTCAGGTGTCATAATTCCCTCTGTATCTCAAGAACGCAGAGGATTTGAGAAGTCAATTTTCACAGTCAGTTTGCTTTTTGTTACCTTGAAAACATGTTTAAAGATCGGCTTTCCTGAACAAGCGGTTGGCAGGTTCACAAATGGCTTTTCGGCCCATGATACGTGACATGTTCAGACGGTTCTCCTCCAATCAGAAAACGTATTTGAGTTGGGAGGTATAACAAATCTCATTGACCATTCCTGATAGGGGCTTTTCAGGGGCAATGAAATAATCAATGAAACGACAGAACAGAACAATAACAACTGTAAGAGAATACCAATGGTCCTTATTGGAGTTGAGCCCACAGGCACTTTTTGTTTTGTTTAAAACTACATGCAAAAGAGGCTTATGGGTCAATTCAATACAAAATGACCCCTTAGCCTCGTTCATGTGGCAAAACCGCTGATAACTGCGATAAGGGCTATTGGCCGGAGGCAAACAAGTTGGCTATAAGGCGATACCGGTAATTTAAACCATTGACTACCAGAATCAAATTCAATGAGTGGTCGGAACCGGTCTTGAACACGGGATTTCCAAATCTCAAGGTAAGCGCTCTAACCACTGAGCAGTAGTCTTGGATAAATTCTGCCAGCAGAATTTCGAGAAGAATAAGCGATTTTTGAGCTGAGCATTCTGCTGGCAGAATAAAGCATTTTCGGGCAGAATTTTGGCAGAATAAGGGAAAATTAGCGGCAATAACGATATGCATAACGGTTCTAAGAAAAGTGTAAAACTAAACAAAAAAACAAATGGAAAATACCTTGTGTTTGATTTGATTATTTGACCTAAAGTAATATGAATTATAATATTATTGTATAGCTGTGTATAGTCCTGTAGCGCTGTGTATAGCCCTTTATAGCTGTTTATAGCTCTGTGCCGCTGTGTCTAGCTCTGTATAGCCCTGTATAGCTCTGTATTGCTCTGTATGGCTGTGTATAAATCTGTATAGCTGTGTATAGTTATGTATAGCCGTGTATACCCCAGTATAGCTGGATATAGCCCTGTATACACGTAGCTGTGTATAGCTCTCTATAGCTGTGTATAGCTCTGTATTGCCGTGTATAGCCCTGTATAGCTCTGCAAAGCCCTGTATAGTTGTGTATGGCTCTGTATTGCTGTGTATAGCCCTGTATAGTTCTGTATAGCTCTGCATTGCTCTGTATAGCTATTTATAGCCCTGTGTAGCAGTGTACGGCATTGCATAGCTGTGTATAGTTCTGTGTACAGCTGCAGCTGTGTATAGCTCTGTATAGGCCTGTGTAGCTGTGTATAGCCCAGTATAACCCAGTATAGCTGTGTATAGCCCTGTATAGCTCTATATAGCTCTGTATAGCCCGGTACAGATTTGTATAGTTGTATAGCTGTGTATAGCTCTCTATCGCTGTGTATAGCCTTGTATAGTTGTGTATAGCCGTGTAGAGCATTGTATAGCTCTGTATTGGTCTCTATAGGTATTTATAGCACTGTACCGTTGTTTATAGCTCAGTATAGCTGTGTATAGTTCTGTATAGTTCTGTATAGCTGTATATAGCTCTGTATAAGCCTGTATAGCTGCGTATAGCCCAGTATAGCTGTGCCTGTCTAAAACAATCTGGATGACAAACTTTACCGACAAACTTTACTTACAAAATTATTTTGCTCACAAGTAACAATAAATGTAGTGTGATGCATCAGACAATTTATCATTTCTGATTAGTTAAAATTCACGGGAAAGCCCCTTGATGTCACGCTATAGTGATAATGTGAATATTTAAACACACTTTGATCTAGATGACAAACTTTACTCACAAATTTTACACATAAACTTTACCCACAAACTTTAATTTACTCATAAACCTTTATTCACAAACTAACTTATTAGTATGAATTTATGAGATCATTTTCATGGTGAACCCCCATTCTTTATTTCCGAGAATGTCATGCTATGGTGATTCTTTCCTGTTCCATTTGATTACGCAAATATTCAAACGCACTTTTATTTTTGAAAATTTGAGACTAGCCAGAAGAATTGATTTTTGGTTAATCGAATGATAAAGCAAAACGATGTCATTTGGCGATGTAATCAATTTGTTATATAATAGTTAGATAACTTTAAGCAATTGTGTGAAATCAACTCATGAACATCATGGATCCGTAAACAGAAGCACACTCCATCGCTTGCTAACCGCAAACCGCTTTTAAACCGCTTGAAAACGCAATGTGGTTAGCTGTGATACTTTTACAGTAATATGAGAATCGTAACATTGAAGCCATAAAAATTATTAAATCATATAGTTTTCCAAACATAATAAAATAATATAGTTTCCATAAAAGTATTTCCATAAAATGATTATAATAAAATTGAACTACCAAATGGTAAGTAGTATAGGAGTTGGTCGGTTTTGGGAATATTAAAAAGGAAATGGTCCCGAACCGCCAACTCCTATATACACCAAAAATTCGAAGAACGAGTGTCTTTGAAACATGTAACTTAGCAACAGAAAGTGTTGAATTTCTGACGTCTAGAATTACCTGTGAGTTCCAATAAATTGCCAGGAGGAAATCGGCACTGGGGATGAAGTTTGTTTAATCAGGTTACAGCTGTAGTTTTTTTTTCTGTGTATTTGCAAAATCAATTTTCCTCTGTATTTTCGAAATGTTCCAGAATATTCTATAAACACTACTCTAATTATACCTTAAACACACGTGAAAGGGATATGGGTCACTAACAAAGCGACCAATGGGCATGCTTTTCAGTTAATTATGTTAATTATGGAGTTCGAGATTTCATTTTCATTTTCCTTCGCTTCTTTAATGGCAAGTGTGATTTGTCCGCGAGAAAAGGTTTACTTGTCAGCCTCCCACAAAGTGGTCTGTTCTACGAAGACACACTTTTCTGGTAAGATATCTTAGTACCGACTTAATTTTGCATGCAACTGGATTCGGGGATATATAAAGTAACAACGCACCTGTAGCATCGCACCTCAAATAACTAGATTTGTATTCAGTCAACATTTTCTGACGTCTACCTTGTTGTTGTATAAGATGTGAGTTTCACTCTTGTTTGAGCGATTCATTTCGTTTGTGTACGTGATGCAGTAACTGTTGTTTAACTGTAGTGTGACATAATGGTTGCTTTCAGTTCACGGAAATCCATGGTTTCTCAGGCGTGAAATAAATGATCCTGTGGTAGTTTCCTTGGTTTTAGTCTTGGGCTACAAAATGTCTTGAACGTTTCCTGATCGTTTTTGGGAAGCTTCTGCAAGTACCGGAGCAGAAATTACGTAAAACAAAAGAAACAAAAGACAGAAAACAACAGAAGTCCAAATAAAGACTAATCCCAAGTGACCAAAAACGCAATGCTTTCCGGTACCTGCAGAATGACCCCGTTTTGCCTCGTTAACTCGAATTGAATCGAGATGGTTGTCCAACCTCGTTAGGAGAGAACCCTGGGAACAAGGTTGGATCGTTGTCTTCTCCATACAATTATTCCGCACTTTCTGAAGTTTGCGAAACGAAACGATGAAACTAAGTACTTTGACAGAGTAATTCGCGAAAAGAAAACGATTCGTCTGTTTGTGAAATCGGAAAATCTACAATTTCAATTGTTATATAGCTGAATGTTTCTCCCAACAGCGCGCGCTCTTATTGGTTACTTCGAGCTCACATGACATCTAACAATAAAACTATTTCTCGTCAAAAGTCTCTGAGTGGCCAACAGTGCAGTGCAGTCAGAGACTAACAGTGCTCTGGAATAATCAATTTCCGGAACTTCAAGATTTTAGGAGTTCCGGTTACACCGAAAAGTTAAATAAGGCGATCATTAGACCTCAAGCATTTACAACAGCAGTGACAAATCTTCCTGTTTACAAGTTTAAGAAGTGGGAGATTTTTGCGCCACATTCGTAAATTACAAGCTACAGTATTTTTTTTTTGACACTCGGTAGTTTACGCATGAGCAGTTTGATAGATCAATAAGGCAATCAACACAGTTGTGAAAATTGATTATACCAGAGCTCCGTGTCTTGGCGCTGACTAAAAGACACGTGGGCTCTAGGGAAGCGTGCATAGAAAGACTGGCTTGCGAGGATGCGCAGTATCTCGTGGAATCTCTGCGGGATGACTGGTAGAATAACATGTACAAAGCTACACGCTTTATTTAAACACGGTGAAACCTTCAGTAAGAATACTATAGCTATAGTACAATAACATTCAGTACCAACTTTGGTAATAAAAATACTGTTTTACAAGGTTGCCGTGTGGGAGCCTAACCCTCATTTTCATAAAATCGATTTATTTCTCTTTTAAAATATCTAACTGATTTGATCGTACGTAAATTGTTGGTTAAGCTGTTCCATTGTGAGACCGCACTGTAGCTAAAACCTTTTTTTGAGATAGTTGGTATTTGGTTTGGGCACATTAAGCTTCATTTCTAAATTCCTGCATGGACATTATATTTTGTGGTGCGAATTGAAAACAGGTCCTGTAGATAATCCGGAACAAGACCATTTAATATTTTAAACATTAGGGTGGCTTTAAGCTTTTTCCGATGCTTAGCGAGATTGTCCTGACGGAGTGAGGCAAGAAGATGGTTAGCACTCACGTCGTAACTACTCTTGGTGATGCCGGTGCAATGCTCTACCAACTGAACTATGAAGCCATACAGTTGGCTGGATTGTGCGGTCTAGATGTCTGACATGAAATTCTATGCGATACTTATTTCAACAGATTTCACCTTGATGAAATGATATATGAAATGGATCATATATGAACTGCGGATATGAAATCAAGCGAAGCTATGATCTTTGCAGTTATGAACGCAATTTTTGCAATTGCGTAGAGAAGCCTGAAAAATTCAGGACTTCAACGGGGTTAATTTCATCATTGATTCATTCCTCACGGGAACATTAGAACCCACAAATGACCAGCTCCCAACGTCAGTGGCTTCATAGCTTAGTTGGTTAGAGCGTCGCACCGGCATCGCGAGGTCACGGGTTTAAACACCGTTGAAGTCCTGAATTTTTCAGGCTTCTCTACGCAATTGCAAAAATTGCGTTCATAACTGCGAAGATTCGGCATAGCTTCACTAGATGTCGCTTTTTGAGATCAGCTAGAAAAACCGCTTTACAGTTCTCATATATATATATATATATATATATATATATATATATATATATATATATATATATATATATATATATAGTTACCTGGAAGTCTGTATTACAGTTAAATCCCGAAATTTGAGTTGCCCGTCGGGCACGTGGAAGTTAGAATCCGTTAGCCTGATCGCAAAATCTGCTAACCCCGGGCTATCAGACACGACTTTCTTAGCAAGCTGTCGACAATCCATGTTTGAATGCAATTTCTTTTAAGTCCTGTGTCTATTTTATGAGCATGAGAGCAGGTGAATCTGCAAGATTGCAAGATTGAGTTTGGCATACCATGTGCTTCGTCAAGTGACTTCAGTAGCCGCTATTTGCAGAATCGAACAGTTTCCCAAGTTTGCCGAGAACGGCAAAGAAATGTACTAAATTATAAAACGCATGCAAATGCGAGGAGTGCAGAACCTTTGTTTTTGCTGCAAGTACATTTTGAAACACATCGCTGAGCAGGAAATAGGCACGTCGCAAGATTGTTCCTGAAAATCGAAATACAGTACCCTGTAGTTGCCTTTTATCCTCACAGACTGACGTCGTTTCATAGTAATCGCATCTATTGAGGCTTTAAGCTCAAAAAGATCCTTTGGGTGAAAATAAGCGGAATATATTCGGGTATTTATTCAGTCAATTAACAATTATTAGCCGAGGTTGAGCAAAATATCGTGATGGTCGGTGGCGAGCCGAAGCCGAAAACAGAGGAAAATAATTGATCTGCGAGACACTGACAAATCACGATATTTTGGGATAACCGAGTACAGTAATTGTTTTATCATTCGATGACTGAGTTTGTTTTTCACAATTCCCAACAATTAAATCACTTCTGAAAGCTTAGTAACGCGAACTGCCATTTTCACACAGAGGGTGGTTTCAGTTACGCATGAGCAGAATATTATTTGCAGCAAGGCAGTTATTTTCAGGTGATGCGGTGGGCTCTCGGCCAATGAAAAGGAAGGAAAAATACATCGAATGATAATCGATTTCTTTCGATTCCGTAAGTAAATCGTCAACGCTAATTTTGCACCCTTGTTGATGAATTTAATGCCGTTTAAGAGCGATTTCACCTTAATGGAGATAAATTTATATTTCCAAAAAGCTTTCTTCTATACTACGAAAATTACCGAACTGTGGAATGGGCTCAAATTTTTATATCGTCGCCACACCCACTTTTTGTTGCTGCCCCGCCCATTTTCATCGAAGAATTCAGTTGGTACTTAAAGTAACAAACTGAGCCTTACCCGGGTGGCAGACCGTAGTTTTGTCAACCGCAAAATTTCTTTATTCCCCTGGGTCCTGCATTGTCTCAGTCAGGTCCAATCACAGTCACACGTCCTTCGTGTTGACAAACTTCAAAAACACATTAGCGGAGCGAAAGCGTTGAAAGATGCGAGAATGAAAGTCGTAGAAAACAAACTTTTGCGCATTCATGCCGCTTTTATTAGTTAATAGCACTTGTACGTAGTAGGCTGTTCGCAATCGTAACTGTCTTTATCAAGCCGTCAAGGAATTAAGATTAATTATGCAAATAAAATTTTTATTCCCCTGTGGTTTCCTGACACGACTGTTTCACTCAGATGCTAATAATTAAGTTTCACTGGCTTCAGTAAGTCCAGCCACAAAATATTCGAAGCACAGTATCCTACGAGAACAAAATTTATTTTTATGTCAATTCCTTGAAAGCCCGAGTCAATGCAGGCCCCAGGGGAATAAAAAAATTTGCGGTTGACAAACTATGGGAACAAATTTTATTTGCATAATTTAAAATATTAATTCCTTGACGGCTTGATAAAGACAGTTACGATTGCGAACAGCCTACTACGTACAAGTTCTATTTAACTAATAGAAGCGGCATGAATGCGCAAAAGTTTGTTTACTACGGCTTTCATACTTGCATCTTTCAACGCTTTCGCTCCGCGAATGTGATTTTGAAGTTTGTCAACACGAAGGAGGTGTGACTGGGATAATGCAGCCATGTCGGGACCCAGGGAAATTTTGCGGTTGACAAAACTACGGTCTGCCACCCCGGTAAGGCTCAGTTTGAATTATTCGACGAAAATGGGCGGGGCAGCAACAAAAAGTGGGTGTGGCGACGATATAAAAATTTGAGCCCATTCCACAGTTCGGTGATTTTCGTAGTATTTCGTGATGCTAAAGATCTTCCTTCTTTGTTTTTCAAGCTGCAGAATATTCGTAAAACACTCGAAACACTCCGCACGGCAACATTTCGTAACAAGTTCTTTAAGTTGAAATTACAGAAATTTGCCATCCCGACTGAAGTCTCTTCCAACATGTCGAAACTATTAATTTCCTCTCGTATACCGATGATTAATAACTGGAGTCCTCATATTAATTGCACATGCATGACCTGTCGCGATCTGACGTGGGCAACGCGAGAGCGAGGGACTAATCCCCCGAGGGTATGCAATACACGCGCGCTTGCTCGCATTTTCTTGGGTTCTCTGTCCAGTCGGCAAACTCATAGGCAATAGCTTTTAACTTCTGAAACACTTGAGTGGCTCAATGATTTCTCCCTAACTTATTTTGAAGACTGAAAAAGTATTGGCTGGACTGTCGAATTATTGGGTCTTTGCCTGCATTGAAACTTTGTTAAGTTTCATTCAAATTTCTCCAAACCAAAGTAGCCGGGTCAAAATATTAATTAAGGAATGACCTGTTGGTTACTAAAATGAGATCATTTTGGGTATGTCTACACTATACCGGATATTTCTTTCACCGAAAGGAAAATCATATCGGATAGGGCTTTTAATTGTTTACGCATAGTAACGTTTTCGGCGCAGTTTCTGCGAAAGAATGACTCTGCACCGCTTCAACTTAAAATCAATTTTTATGTATAGGATAGGCTTCTGTGCAACTTTTAAACTTGTTTTGTAAGCCAGGAAAAAGTCGTCGTCACAGAGCGAGTAATGGAACTCTTTCCCTCTGTATCTTTAAAAACCCGTTTCAGTCATCAAAGCTTTGAAAATTATTTCCTTGTTCTCTTCTTGAGAACATGTTTAAGGGTATCTTTTCAGAATGAGCAAACCATGCTTTCTTTTCCCGACAGAGGTGAATGAAATGAAATCCGCTTATTATATTTATTCATTTATTTTTGTTTTAGGTCCTTTTCGCTATTGTGGCATTGCTTTATTATCACTGATTCGTGATGTCCTTGCACCCTTATCGTGATGAGGAGTTAAATCATTTCAAGTGTTTGTGTCTGGTTTTAAATGAATTCCCAAAGGCTTTACGTCAGACTTTTAAGGCGATGTGGGACACCACCATTGGGCGTCGCCCTGGCTACCAGCTTTGGGATGACTCCACTGCTGTGAGAAATCTCTTTGTCTCTACAGAGGGAGGGACAACTAAAGTTCCTACACACCAGTCGTACAATGAATGGGATTGTACCGCCTTCTTCCAGGCTACCATCTTTGCAAAGTCCTTCAGTATTCATTCCAAAACACTCAATGACTTGTATGTGAAGCCCCGAACTGTTCCTTATGGAAGTTTCCATGGATCTGTGTTGAGCCCAGTAGGAGATAATGCCGAGACCTTTGCACTGGCTATTGATCAGCTTCGGCGTTTGAGGAATGCAGTTTGTCATTCTTCTCGCTTGGAGATGGACAAAGCAACATTTGACCAGAACATTAAGTACGCTAAAGAAGCGTTCAAAGCTCTAGGAATTCCAACTGCATCGATTGATGTTATTGGAAGTTTGACTGCATCTGACTTTCCGACAGCAGAAGTCCGTAAGTTAGAACAACAGGTAAGGGAAGAGAAGCAAGCATACATAAAATGTTTAGAGAGCAGAAATGCAGATATGAAAAAGATTGAGGAGTCCTTAGCGTCCATAAAAAAGGAGAGCCTCACTGCCAACAAAGAGGTCGCGGAGGGCTTGAGGATGCAACAGGAACATATGAGTGCGTTAGGGAAGGAGATCCATGAGCTAAAAAAGAAGGAAGAGGAACGATATAAAGAAGCAGAAAAAACAGGTAAAACACTAGGAGAACTGTTTTCAAGACTCTTTTTAAAAACAGCAGCAGATAGCAATAGGCATGACAAACAACGCACTGTTTGTCTGTTAAAATTTGACAAAAAGACAGACAGATCTTCCATGTATCTTGCGTGGTTAAAAGAAAAACAAACAGCACAAGTCACATAAAAATAAACGAAACTGTTACAGTACCGCTTGAAACTATTTGTGCATTTGCGGCGGTTCTTCCGAGGTCAAAATGTGGATTCGATCTCCAGTTTGACCGAGATAAAACCTCGTTTACGGAAAACGAAAGCCGAGGTTTTACCTAGGTTTTTTCCGGTTAATTTACTCTGCAGATGAGAGATAACGCGGTGAGGCTTTTGTTGGCATTGTTTTCCACTATAAAAGGCAGGCTTAAGTTTTTGAAATTGTCGCAACTGTGACATTATAAAAGTGCGCGTTTGGAAATTGATAGGGTCGAAAAGTGAAGCCAACATACAGTTTCTCAAGTCGGGAGTTTTAAATCATTTCCTTCGTTTCAAGAAAACTTTCTTCTTATAAGTGTTGTAATTAAATAGTTTCTTTGTTTCGAGCGGTACAGTAGTTATTAAATTTGCTCTTACAGCTAACCTAATCAAAGCCAAAGGTCAATTTCTGAGATGACGTCACAAACAAATTTCTTTCTTTATTGCATATGTAGTCTACTAATTATGTTTATTATAACTAGATAATTGATGTTGTGACGAGGAGTTTCTGAAGTGACGTCATCTTAGGAACGTGGCCAATATTTGCACAAGATCTGTCTTCATTTAAATGACTGCAACTTAAGTTTTCTACTTCTACAATGCACTGAAAAACGGGAAATATGCCTGCTGTATAACATTTTCGGTTATGTGCACAAAGTTGAAGATGATATTTGTTTTTACTTCTTGATATCTTCTCTCTCTCAACGAGAAAAAGGATATTTAAAAAAAGTAAGCAACGTCTACTTTGTGTTTTACTTTTGCATTACAAAGACATCAAGTCAACAGTCCCAGGATCTGTTCTTCCTTCAATGATTCCAAACTTCACTGGCCGACAGATTGAATGCCAAGAGATCGTGGATCTAGCGAGTTCCGAACATACCCGAATCGTGACGATCTGGGGCTCACCCGGATTCGGAAAGACATCGGTTGCTATAGCGGTGGGGCACCAACTGCAGTCTCGACGCTTTCCTGTTTGTTTCCTTTCATTACGAGGACTTCAGACAAAGGCAGATCTGACATCAAAGCTTTTCAGCCTCGTAAGGCAAGCCATCCCGAGTCAGATATCAGAATCTCAGCCTCTGTCCTTTGAAGATGAGCTAATTGAGACCCTCAGCAACATTTCAGATTCCTGCGTATTTATTCTTGATAATGTAGATGATCTGCTAGAGAGTGGCTTTCCAAATGTAAAAGAAGACGTCCTGCAACTATTTGAAGAAATTCTCACGCGAAATAAGAAGATAACTCTGGTGGTGACGACACGAGAATCATTTGAATTTATCAACTTGAATTTCCAAGGGCACAAATCAATAAGAATAAGGTCACTGGATGACACCTCATCTCGTACGTTAGTTCATGAATTGGTGCCAAATGCGACTCCCGATGACTGCGCACAAATTGCCCAAATATGTGGTTGTGTGCCTCTTGCAATGAGGTTAATGTGCTCTCTAGTTTCTGAAGATGATGTTCAACCAAGCCAGTGTTTGATTGAGTTCACTGAGTCCACAACAGAAAGTATCGTCGACATCTTGGACAATACAGATTATCCAGCTAATCAAAGATTGCAGTTCTTATATGAAAAGTCCTTCCACAGACTTTCCCCCGAACAAAAAGAAGCATTTGTGTCTTTGTCTGTTCTTCCGGGATGTTTCACCACGACTCTCGCAGCAGCTGTATGGAATGTTAGAAAGTGCAAGGCCATCTCAATGTTGAAATTACTCCAAAGAAAATCCTTTCTCGATTCAGACTCCCAGCCTGGAACATTCATAATGCATAAGCTTCTTCAGTCATTTGCTAAAGAAACAGGAGATCAGCGAATGGAAAAAATAGTAGCAAATGCAAAGTGCCGTTTCCATGAGCATTACATTTCTCGTTTTGACAAATTGAATGATAAGTTTCTGAATGGTCATTCCATGGATGCATTCGTTGCATTCTATGAGGAAAAACAGATTTTTATAGAAGGTCTAGTAGACGGTTGCACAGATCCCAGGATAGCCGAGAATGTTTTTAAAGTTTTGATAAAAGCAGAAATGTTTCTTGACACGTTGTTTTGGTGTTCTATTGAATCTGACAATTTTTATACTATCTACGATTCGGCCGTAAAGGCAGCCAATGCTCTAGGATATACACATTACCAGAGGCGTTTACTAGCTTCTAAAGCATTTGGTGAAATGACCTGGGGAGCAGGAGGAAGTACAATGCAACTTCTCAAGAAGGCATATGAAATCCAGTCAAAATCTTGTTCAGTTTCTGATGATGAAAGGAGTAAATACTTGTGTTACTTTGGCATCTGTCAGCTTGTTAACGGCGAGGTTGAGAGCGGGATACAGTGCCTGCAAGAGGCTCTTTCTTTAATGCGTGAAAGTGGAGAGCAGAAAATTCTAAGGCTCGTTGTTAACCAAGTCATGGCGGTCTACTATCAGTTCTTGAACGACTCATCTACCTCTACTTACTACTATGAAAACGCACGCAAAGAATGCAATTCCGCCGCAGACGAGCAACTGATTGTCATTCCACCTCTGGGACGCAAAGGTAAAAAACCAAACAAGGGCAAAGAGGTTCAAACAAATACTTTTGACTCGGGAAATTATTGGCCATTGCAATTCCTAGTTATATTTCACATCAGGAAAGCAGCAAAGAACTTCTTTGACACTGACACCCAGCAATTTGTAATTAACTCTGCCCTTCGAATGTTAAATGATCTCCAGATAAATTCCCAAACCCCTTTTTATTTGTTTCATTTTTGCGGTAATGTTATGGTACTTCTGGGGTCAACATTCACAGGAGAGGGAATTGTTGGATCAGGTTTCGAAGAATCAGTCGCACGTCACCAAGCAACACTCGAGCAATTCAAACATAGCTCTTCAGGCCCAGAGGAGAACGTTGATTTAACCATGACCCGTCGTTCTCAAGAATGCAATCACCCTCTTGCAAAGATCTACCAAGACTTCGGTGAATTGCACCACCACAAGAAGAACTACTCAAAGGCTCTTCATTTCAAAACGTGCGCTCTTGATATCCTATTGAGAACACATAAACAAAACGTAAATGCATCCTTAGCCCATAGCTACCATTCACTCGGGGTGACACAGCATTCGTTAGGTGATTTTACCTCTGCTGTGCAGTCAAAGCAGCGGGCATTAGATGTGCGAAGAAAATTGTTCGGAGAAGATCATGCAAGCACAGCTAAGAGTTACCATTCACTCGGGGTAACGCAGCATTCGTTAGGTGATTTTACCTCTGCTCTGCAGTCAAAGCAGCGGGCATTAGATGTGCGAAGAAAATTGTTCGGAGAAGATCATGCAAGCACAGCTAAGAGTTACCGTTCACTCGGGGTAACGAAGCTATTGTTAGGTGATTTTACCTCTGCTCTGTAAAAAGCTTTAAAATATAAAGCAATGTATGGCGTTCTTTTCCAAATTCAAGCTTAATTATCTCTGAAAAAATGCGTGGTTACCCCCAATTTTCTTTTTGGATACCAAGAGCACTTGCTAAGTCCGATAGGAAATCCGAGTATATATCTCGAGATGCGCAGAACGTATGCGCAATAACAATAGTAGGCACCGTCCTAAAACGCTTCGACGGTAGCATTTATCGAAATCTGAGGGAATTGTCGGTTGTTTAATTTATATGTTAACGAACAGGACTTTGAATCGCCTTGGCTTTGGGATGTTAACCGTATTTTGATCGCATTTGTTGATTAGTTCCAGGCCGACAGATACTTTATCCGGTCAAATATTGTTTGGAATTGGTGGAAAAGTAATCTGTTCGAAGGCAAGATCCATAAGAGTGAGCCTGAACCAAGGAACGGCAAATTATGAAAATACTTTATTCATCTGGGGAAATACTCAAATCAGCTGCACGGAGTTTGCTTACGATAAACGAGCATGCAATTGCAAATGTTTGCTGATATTTTTGCTTCCGTTTACAAATTAGCTTTTACGCTTAAACATTACCGGTTAATACGAAATTTGAAGGCTATAAATGTAAATATTTTAGATCTATTAAACTTCCGAGTCTACGGAACTGGCGCTGTCACGCAACGTGTCAACAAATCGTAGTTTGTACACTATGATATATATCGATGAAAAACGTGGATTCTAGCAATAGACAGAGGCTGAAAGTCAGCTAGTGAAATTATATATTAAAGTGACGGCGTCGAACGCACTCTCATAATCTTTGATTACTACGTACTAGTTGTAAATGTAGGCTGTCTCCCACATGAAGCGGTTTATAAAAAAATTCTACACTCTGTGGAAATTCAATGCATACCAATTAGGAATACAGAACAGAATACAGAATACAGAACTTTATTTTACGTGGCACTCCACTTAGCTAAAAGCTACTTTACAGGAAGCCCACAAATAAACAGATAAATTACAAAACAAAAGGGAAGATAGAATTTAGCTAACAATCCAAGAATTTAAGAATCTAAAATTTTTAAGAAATCTAATTATTTATTGGTACATGAATAATTACAAATTAAAAATTACAATTTTAAAAACTACGTAACTACAATAATAACAATTTTAGAAAGCTACGTGACGAATACTTCTTAAGAATTCCCTTATGCCGGCCATGGCACGAATCAAATCCGGCAGCGCATTCCATGTTTTTGCCGCAAAGTACCGAAAAGACCTGAGACCATGCTTGGTGCTTCTTACTTTGGGTAATGAGAGCATGTTCGTGCCCCATAAGTTATATTTTGTATCCTTTACCTTAAGTAGGTTCGCAATGGGGATCGGTGCCTTCTCCTGGAAGCAACTATTTATTGTGATTAACATGTCCTGGATACGACGTCCCTCTAGTGTGCTATGCAAACCAATCCAATTTAGCAATCTATCGTAAGATCCTTTCTTGTCCTTATATACAAATCTAAGCGCACGTTTATTTACTCTCTCTAGTTTCTTGGTGTTCCTGGCTCCACAATGGTGCCATATCTGGCTACAATAATCAAAATGCGGTAAGATAAAAGCACGATATAGTGCTTCCTTGGTTTTACAAGGGAGAACATTCTTAAGCCTATTTAAGGCATTTACTTGTCCTCCTGCCTTTCGACAGATAGAGCGATATGAGAGTCGAATTTCAACTTATTATCTAATGTTACGCTTGGTAGCTGTAACTCGGTGGAAACAGGTATGGATTTTTCTTCGCATTTTATATCGAAATCGAGAGCCGTGTTTCCCAGCACCAGAGCTTGATATTTATCCGGATTTGCTATCATGCCGTTTTGTTAAAACCACTGTATGGTGTTAGTCAGGTCTAGATTTATACCGTCTTCCACGGGTTGGGGATCCTGGTGATGGAGTTTAATGTCATCTGCGTAGCTTATCAGCCTACAATCTCTAATAGCAAATGTAAGATAATTCATGAAAATATTAAACAATAGTGGTCCAAGTAAGGATCCCTGTGGCACTCCTGCCGACACACCCATCCAGGTGGAGAAAGTATGGCCCAACTTAACTCGTTGATATCGGCATGATAAGTAACTTCGTAAGAGTGCCACTGAATTGTCGCTCATGCCATAAAACTTTAACTTCTCGAGAAGCAGCTCATGTGGAAGGCAGCCTTGTTAAGATCGATCGCTACCGCTCCGATGACCTTGCGCTTGTCAAGTTCCGCTCTCCAGTCTTCCGTTAAAGTTAAAAGTGCCACGGGGCACCCATGAAATTTTCTATATGCAAACATCCTGCGACTTGTATTTTGTGCTTTTGTAGCTTCTAAAAGTTTGCCTTCGAAATAGTTCAGTTGTAAATTTTCTTATAGCTAGTGTCCTCTTTGCGAAATCTTAAAAAATCTGCACTATGCACTCTTTTGAAAATCAGCCGAATCTCTCATTCTAGGCCTCTCTCCAAGCGTTTTTTGTTTTTTTGTTTTTTTGGCGTAATAAAATTCTTTAGTGAAATGAAAGATAATCACAGTCTTTTGCAACTGTAGTTGAAACGCAACCAGGCGTAGGAGACCCCAACACACAATCCCAGGCCCCATAAAACAGCAGCAGTTCTTGGTCACATTTAACACTTTTTACCCTCCTTAAGTCACGAGCATTGCGATCAAAAAAATGGAATTAAATTCTTAATCCAAGCATTGGGTTTTACTCCTTTCTCAACTTGTCAAATATCTACTAGCAAAAGTATTCAAGAATCGCCGGTGGCCTTAACCTCTTCCTCGGAGTTAATGGTGTTCACGTTTGACGATGTCAATTCTGACAAGGTACTCAATGTTAAAAACACGAATCTCGTGGAAATAGTATAAACTCTAAAACGCTGTCACATTTTTGGAATGAAAGGAGTTGCATTATTCAGATTATTGATGACAGCAAGGCCTTATACAATCTCGACCCCAGAGCTCTTCTCTTGACTGAGGGAGAAAAGAGCTCTGGGGAACCCTGAAACAAACTGTCTTCTCATTGGTTTTCTTGAAGAACAATGAAAAGCGTTTCTAATTGGTGCATTCATGTTAGAACGAGGAGTAAGCAGGTGCCGTAGGGTTCAAATAGCCAATTTTTGGCAACAAGAAAGCTACGGCGCATGTTCTCCTAGACGGAGTTTCCCATGTGACGAGAATGGGCCTTATAGAGTTCATTTTGGAGGGTTCTTTGCATTAAAACAATGGATATCTAGTTCATTGTTTTTATGCAGAGTGACCCCCTAAACGTAGTGCATTATGGGATGGGTTCTCAACGTTATCTTTCATGTGATGGTGTCAATTTATCGATTGGTTCAAATTTGAAACTTGCCCCAGTTCCCTTCGCAATTCCGGAATGGCCCATGCGGTTCATTTCGTATGTCATTTCATCGCTGCTTTCTTGTATCTCTCGGGTCCTCGAGGGTAAATAGCTTGCATAGAAAGGGAGCAGACTTAACATAACTTTTATCTCCCTTCTTGATCTTAGCTTCCTTCCACTCAATGGGAATTTTCCTCGCTAAGAGGATACTGTAAATGACCTAAGAAAAGCCCGGGGTGTTTATTAAATGACTATGTTTGTGTGTAGGGGGGGCGTTGAATAGATATGAGGCGTTTACTAGAGAGGGCCGTTTATTTCAAGTTAACTGTGACAACTAGAAAATCCAAATAAAAGTTCATAGTTCCATATCAAAAAAAATAAAATAAATAAATAAATAGCGAATTTGAGAAAAGATTAAAGTGTTCATAGAATTCGTATTTCGCCATGCCTAACATAGGGAATAGCTGGGCTTTTTAATCTTTTAAGAAACCGAATTATTGGTACGAAGATTGACATTATGACGGACAATTATATAGGCAGAAGTCGTAGTCGATTATATGCAAACAATTAATAAAGTGGAACCCCGTTAATAAGATCACCTTTTGGAAATGGAAAATTGGTCGTATAAACACGGGGTGGTCGTGTAATGAGGCAGGGTCACATCATGATACAACACGCTTTAAACATGTACTACACTTGATTACCTTTAATTTCGTTATAAATCAACCTTTTCACAGTTATTTTTTCAACCTTACAAACGCAGTTCATTGCAACTGAACAAAACGGAGTGCATGTAATGCGAAAAAACAATGACGTCGTTCAGTTCCTATCTGACTGGATGAATTTCAGCTTTGGCTGGATTATTTTTCCACAGCACGCAATGCCTGTAGGGTGAACGTGGGCCTTTACGCAAATCACTTTGTACACAAGCGAGATGCGAGATGTCAGCGGTTTTTATGTTGCTCTCTGTCTCTCGAAAATTCAGAACATCTTGCAAGTTAAATGACGCTTCCGTAAATGAAGTTATTTCCGGCATGACATTTGCCAGAGGTGAACATTGATTTCACCCTCACTAACTCCTCTATCACCAGTATCATTAGCCTGCGAACAGGCTCCCAGCGAGGGCGGAAAAAATTGGGCGAGTGAAACGTGAATCCGCGAGCGAAGCGAGTGGGAGTCGGAGCGTGAATCCGCGAGCGAAGCGAGTGGGACTCATCACCAGACCGCTCTTGGCTCGTCCCTCTCGCCCTAGACTAAACTCGGCTAACTCTCCCTAAACCCAACCGGGAGCATTTCCGCAGGCTACAGTATCATTTGTTTCCTCTCCTCCTTCATGTGCTACTCCTCAAAAGAACGTATCCTCCCAGTTGAGTGGAAGTTCGAGAATAACTGGTGGATCAAATGAATTGCCATCTACAGTTTTTTTCCATTGAAACTGCAGTCAGTTTAACCAGTCGTATTAACGGGGTAATTTTGTAAAGAAAATAAGGACTGAGGCCTCCAAAAGGTGGTCCGTGGTCGTAATAACGGGGTGGTCGGATTAACGGGGTTTTCAGATAAGAGAATGAGTGGGCTTTTGTTCGGGCCATAAAAAAGTGGTCGTAATAAAGGGGTGGTCGTATTAACCGGGTGGTTGTGAGGCTGGGTTGCAATGTGCATGCTTTATACACCTTATTCCAAAATGGCCACCATTTTGGCTCATCCTCGGTGTAAAAACCTGTAAAACTTACGGATGACGTAACACAAAGAAAACAAAAGAGCAAAAAAACATCAAAGAATAACCTAACCCTACAAGGAGCAAACAAAACAAAGAAAACGTTTCGCAGGTTTTTACACCGAGGTAAAACCCCCATTTTAGTATTCTTTTGTTTGATTACAAATTGACCCTTTTAGTCTCGTTCAAAGGTAAATATTCTTTTGAATTTTACGTTTGAAAGCGAGGCCAAAAGGGCCAATTTTCAAGGAAACAAACGAATACTAAAATGGGGGCCATTTTGGAATAAGGTGTATGTTGCTATACGCAACTCACTGGGTCATAGGATGCTGATCTGTTATCTCTTCTTGTAAAGAGCAACATCGAATTAGAGACGTCACTACTGGCTGTTCCCTCGAGGCTTAAAAATTAATATTGGGGACAATGTTCTTTTTGATGGGGTAAAACCAGGAGCTCATGGGTAGAGGCTTGCCTCTTCCATAAAAGCCCTATGAGTCAACCTGTGCTCGTATCTTTCTATTTTTAGAACGCCACGAGTTCTTCGGCTCTGCACACACTGTTTAGAATGGCCAGTCAGAATATAGTTACGTTATTGTGGAACAAAGACAAAAATAGCAAAAGCAATGTATGCAAATTGTGCAAATTGATGTAAATTGTTGTAAATGTGAGTTTCCTGCTGAAGGATTAGTTTTAAAAATAGAAAGATAAGCGCAAAGGTTGACTCAAGGATATAATGCATAGTGAGGCTCCTAGTCATGGGCTCCTGGTAACACATTTTAAGAACAAAGTGGATTGAGTATTCTCTATTATGAATTCAAAAGATCACGAGAATTACAGCTTCTAACCTTGAACACATGTGCACCCACCTTCTTTATGAATAGCCGATGTCACGTAATTTCTTCAATAGAGCTTGCTTTCGATAGCAAATGAAACGTGCTGTAAACAAGAACGACGGAAGCCACCCCCGTGAGTTGCTGAGTACTGTAGGCCCCAATGAGCCACACGAACGACTTATTTTAGGGCTGAGCCTGAACTTTCATGTTCTTCTTCTTTGTTGTTGTTGTTGTTGTTGTTGTTGTTTTTGCTATTTGAGCCTGAAAGCATTCTTAGCATTTTCTTAAACTACTTAAGCTAGGAGCCTAATAAGCTCCAGGCCCTCGAGTATAAACAAAGTTTTCAGTTTTCAGTTTTCAGTTTTCAGTGTGGCATACTAAATTCGACTATAACTAAACGAAGTTGTTCTTCGGAGTAGCATGCAATAAAAACACCACATTGTTAATGTTAAAAGACTTCACTAAGTATTCGAGTAAATTTTCTTGTGTAGACTACCGCAGTTTACATTTCTTTTACCGTTATTTATACTACTCACAAAAACAAAAAAACAAATGAGCAAAATAATTTAAAGACAATCTTAACTCACTCTCAGCTTGGGTATGTTGTTATGTACCAGTCAAATCGAAGCTTCAACATCCCCCTCGGGCAACCCCCCGGGCATTTGAATTTTTGGAAAACTTTTGTTGAAATCCCCCCTCCCCGGGCCAAAAAGCTGTTCAAATGCCTCGTCATAGGTCTATTTCAGGTGATCAAATGAATTCGAATTCCCCACCCCCTAGGAGCGGTGATCAAATGCTTCGCCCCCGGAAAGACTAAGATGATCAAATTCCCTCCCCCCGGGCAGGAAAAGGCGTCAAATGCCCGGAGTATGCCCGAGGGGGGAGAGGGAAGATGTTGAAGCTTCGATTTGACTAGTACATTAGTATGTTCTAAAACTTTGGTTAATCTTCGGCGTGAAAGGTGTTCTTGGAAACTGAAAATGCCCGGAGTTAAATAGTGAAAATGGCCGGAGTTAAATAGTGAGCTGTAGAGATGTAGATACAAGGAGACTATACATGAAAAACATATTTCCACTGCGGGCTTTCTTTTCTTTACTACTCAGACTACTTAGCTAACTGATTCATATATAACAGCTGCCGGGTGATGGTGTCACAGAAATGATCTTAACACTCATTTTTTCTTTTTTAAAAATAAAAACACATTCAGAATGAAACCATCTGCAACCGGTGAAAGGATTGACAAATAAGATTTCAGAAATAAATACCAGACACCGCCCTCTATGCAAGTGACTTGAATGACAAGCAATACTCTGCTTGAATCGTGAACAGTCCTGCCGAAATATTGCAAGACAAAACACTCCAGGGCCCGGTTGTTCGAAAGCCGATTAGCTTAATCCAGGATTAGCGTAAACTTTTGTTTCATGTTTTTAACGTTTTTGTGAAAGTTTGTTTTGCTTATTTTTGTTTTTCAAGACTGACTTCTTCTAATGTAAAGTGTTGCCGAATATCAGCGTTGAACAGCATTTAGGAGTAGAGAAATTAACTCCTCGGTTAATTTTTAATCTGGGATTAGTGTTAATCGGCTTTTGAACAACCGGGCCCAGAGGTCAAGTGTTCATACAGAACTTGTGCAACCCGAGAGCTAAGGATTTCTCTCGCGGTTCTTAACAACTGAAGTGGAATGGCTCTGGTCTATGACTGGATAACTTTTTTCGTTAAATACGTCATTGAACGTGTTATTTTATAAACTGACCACGAGACAAAGGCTATCACTTTCGTCCCTCCAAAATGCTGATAAGAAGTGAGCTACATCTAATGACTCTTGTCTGTGTTGTCTTTTCGGCTGATGGATTTTGGCTGTCACAGAAACCAACTCCGCCGGTAAATGAAATCAAGACGCCAGTAATAATTGGTAACGTAAAATTCTTGTTTTTACTGAGGCTCTATTGTTAAGTACTCTTCCTTATTGCGCATCAAAAATAACGACACCAAATTATTTAGTTTCATAATAAGGGTCGTCTTAAATTAGAAACAATAAGAAAGTCATAAAAGGACTCAATACTGAAATCACTGCTCTCTCGCAAACTGATCTACTGCTGATTTGCCGGGAGGATTTTGCAACCATACAGGACCTGAACACCAGAGAAACGGTATAAAATACTTGTATTTGTCGCGGCAAAGACAAAACACTAAAAGAACTCAAGAGGCTCTTTACTTAGCCAAAATCGTTATTACGAGAAACCTAAAAAGCCGTTTTTGCTTTATTTGCATTTTATTTTTTGCTTATTTGTAGAAAGGTTACGTAATCTAATCACGTCTCAGACAATTAACCTGTAGATTTTGCTGTCGCTCGTCTGTTGGGACAGCTTTATGTTCCGGAAGGGAAAAAAAACATTCGTTTCTCTTCAGGAGCTCATCAGGTGACCTCTTGATTCTCTTATTTCATGTATCCCTACTTACGTGCGGTACAAATCAACCATTTTGTTTTGTTTTGTTTTTTTGTTTTTTTTTTTTAATTTTTTTGCAAATGGCCAAACTGGTCACTTAAAACTCCAAGGTCGAGAATACAGAGAAGCTATAACTGGATAACGTACAAAACCAAAAACAGGCCTCTGCGCGGGCCTTTTTCTTGACCAACAATGGAACTTACACATAAGAAAAGAAAATATTCGAGAGTACAAAGGTTCGGGAATCTCAGCTTACTGAACGTTACGCAATAGTCAGGAACTGTCACGTCATGCTTCAATCACGAGACTTGTAGCAGTGTCACGCAACGATCTCCCCTCTCTTTGTCTCCTCACCTACAAAGGAGGCAGAGCGTGAGAGAGACCCTGGGAACAAGGTTGAGACCGTGACCGGTAAGTCAAGCTCCATGACTGAGGCCTGCTCTCAAGTTAGCAGTTTTTTGGAGACTAAGCGGACCAAACAATGCTAAGAAACTAACACAAAGCTTCAATTTGACTGAGGAGGAGTTGAAACTTGCTTTCGCCCTTCCCCACAAAATTGTTTATGAACCTTACGTGAAAGCCTTTCAATATAAAATTTTAAATTCGATTCTGTATACAAACAAGAAATTATTTAAAATTGGTTATAGTGAGCATGACAAATGTACCTTCTGTGACAATGAATCAGAAACATTAGACCACCTCTTTTTTTATTGCTCTTTCTCGAATATATTTTGGACACATTTTGAAAAATACTATTTTACGTTAACAAAAAAATCTAGAGTTCTTAGCAATCAAGATATTATATTAGGCGTTATAACTTCACCTTGCCCCTTACTGAATTATTTAATATTAATGGTAAGTTATATATCTGGGATTGCAGAAGAAAGTGCATACACCCATACATTGAGGGCTTTAAACAAAAAATTAAAATGAACTATCAAACAGAAAAGTATATTGCCTCAAAAAATAATGATCTATTAAACTCATATAATAAATGGCCAGAAAATTTTTCTCCTTAATTTCTTTTTCCCCCAATTTTGATGTTGTTAGTTAGCGTTTTTTATTTCTCTCTTTCTTTTTTTTTTCTTTTATTTTATTTTATTTTTATTTTTATGTATGTATGTAAATGTAAATGTGTTAAAATAATTTAATATCGATACTTACGATACTTGCAATTTGTAACGTATAAAAAAGACAGTAATTGCGCAACCGTTTTCTTTTGAGTTATTGTAAGTAAGTAACTGTAAGTGTAAGTATTAAGTATGTAAGTAGTTGATTAAAAATGTGGAATAAAAAAATAAATAAATAAAAAAAAAAAAAAAGCGGAGCGATGGACTAGCATCGCATCCAGGGAGGAGTAGAAATACTCCTAGTCGCTTCATGCTACAGTAACCGGAGATAAGCGCCGGCCTGATGGGCACTAGGGTCGTAGCAGACTTTACCTTTAAGCGGAGCCTGACGTGTTTTCGGCACGAGTAGTGGCCTCCCGCGATGCAAATAAATTTCGCTCGCTTTCTGCTTACTTAGCAGGAAGGGCATGAAACTAATTATAGCGGGGTGTCTTGTTTTAAGGATGCGGTCGACCTAATCAACCGTGCCTCCCTTCAACCAGTGTAGCAGGCGTTCGATTGCATACAGGGGGATGGAATCGAGCGAATGATAATTACCACGAACAGCGCGCGCGTCTCGCGCACGCTCTCTGAATTTGCGTGTCAAACGCCTATCACGCAGACTTGAAGGATATTGTACTTTTTTTTCTAAAGTGTAATTATGACCTAAATTCATTAAAACTTTATTGGTTTTATCAGTGCCCGGTACAGGCGGAAGTCAACTGCAGGCAAAGATCAACAAACCGGAAGTACCACACTGGTATTGCACCAAAAAGACATCGGATTACTTTACTTTATGGCTCAAGAAAACCTCTTTGTTGCCTCTCGCCGTAAACTGCTGGGTTGACAACATGAGGTATAAATTGGTTTGGTACATATAGCTATAGTAAACGAATTGATAACAAGAACTCACCATTGGAAGATTTGAAATATTTCTGTTAAGAAAAATTCTCCATGAATTGTTAGCTCAAAACTTCAAATCAAGAGAAAATGAGGGGACAGAGAGGGAGGCTCAGGGCGTTGGCCGGGATATGTCATGTCCACGAAAGTTATTTTTAGACGAGCGGAAGTCTTTGTTCTAGCGGAATTCTGTCTTCAGAGACGTCCGCATACAGTCTTGCCTCGCTCTCAGGTTCTTAGTGAAAAGAGAAAATGACGGCGTACGTGGAAGGCTGATGAATATTTATTTTCTTTCAAACATCGGACCGAGGTTGGCCTGCATGCGGACGTCTCGGAAGACTTACGCTCGTCTAAAAATAACTTTCGTGGACATGACATATCCCGAGGGCTGGACCGGGAGCCTCCCTCTCTGTCCCATCATTTTCTCTTGTTCAAATTTAATCCGAAGAAATAAACCGGAAAAATGACAAACTCGTTAAAAAATAAAAAAAACTCTTGCATAAAAACTAAAACTTGTACGCGTCAACAAAATAATTTGAATTAGTTGTTCCTAGAATTCGCCCTTGTCACATGGCGGCCATATTGTCCCGGGAGACGGTAAACTGACCAAAAGGGCTTTGTTTTACCACGCTAAGCCTCGCAGTGGAAATCATGGGGGCGAGGCTTGGCGTGGTAAAACAAACTTTTTTGGTCTCCCGGGACAATATGGCCGCCGTGTGACAAGGGCGAATGGATACTCTAAAATAAGGTGAGACACTCAGTTTTGTGTATATACAGTGGCAAACGATCTCACTAAGGTGAAGAAACTTCGATCTCACTAAAGTTTTACCAAGTTAAAAGAAATCTGTGAACAGATGTGTTTAAAAATAGACAGAATAGAAATACGGTTTAAAAATAGACACTTTTCTAAAGGCGTTGAGGACTAGGCCAATTTGGGTAAATCTTACTCTTGGGTCACGGACTCATGTATCAACCTAGGCCTGGTGGGTTTTTGATGACGTCATGTATTTCTGACTGTCGTTTCTAAAAACAACGTGGGTAAAATTCACGGGCCCGGCCATATCCACTTATCTCCTTCTCTGTCTGGTTATTTTTTCTTGCGGAAGA
Organism: Montipora foliosa; assembly: GCF_036669935.1. Lineage (NCBI taxonomy): Eukaryota > Metazoa > Cnidaria > Anthozoa > Scleractinia > Acroporidae > Montipora > Montipora foliosa. The sequence continues at coordinate 10,021,677 of NC_090882.1, forward strand.
CTACAACTAAGACATTGGTTTTCTTTCAACAAAAATCAGACTTGTGTATAACGAGGAAACAAATACCATCGAGAACGCGCCAGGCGTTGAAACAAGAGTTCCCGGATTTGGCAACACGGACACAATTGACCATCTGGATACAGATAATCTGGTGGCCTATTTTGCTCCCATGACAGATATTATGGTGTCTTGGGGATACGAGCGAGGTGTGACTGTCAGAGCAGCACCATATGACTTCAGATACGGGCCTGGTAAGCTATAAACCTTTTGTCCCGCATAATACGTTTGTGAGCAAGCGTTTTCCCGAGATTTCAAGCCTTGTGAGCAAAAACAAGCGACTAAATGAGGGTTAGGAGGGACGGATTTAGTAACTTGGGACCCGGGAAATTATTCGCTTACGTTTGATTTGATTGCGGGCTTGGAAATAACTGCAGAATACCTGGCCACTATTGTGTTCTTGAAGCGGCATTCTTTGACGAAATACACGCAATTCGTGTGCAAATAAGTGTTCGGGTATTCCGCAGTTTGGCTGCTTGTGGTCTGCCTTATAAGCTTTAGAGTTAAAGTGCGTTTTCCCAGAGTCGTTGCATGCTTTCGAAAGGTCTTCTTTCGGCACGCAGTTCAGGTACGGTTAGCAAAGCGTCGAGGGAAAACAACCACGGTTAGCAAAGCACTATGGGAAAAAAGCTATCTTTGAAAGCAGGAAATTAATTATCAATTTAAAAACTTCCACAGAGTCACAATCAGAGTATTTCACAAAGCTGAAGGACCTTATCGAGGAAACTTACTCAGCAAACAACAACAAGACGATCACGCTGCTCAGTCACAGTTTAGGATGTCCTTACACTCTGGTTTTCCTGAATAAACAGCCTAACAGCTGGAAAGACAAGTACATTTTCCAGTGGATTACCCTGTCAGGTCAGTAATGTCAGTTGCAAAATAAAATTGACAACAAGTCAACAGACCTCACTTATGAAAGGGACCCGTTTCTCTAAAGTCCCGAAACTTTACGGGCCATTTTCAAGTGTCATAATTCCCTCTGTATCTCAAGAACGGAGAAGAACGGAGAGGATTTGAGAAGTCAATTTTCACAGTCAGTTTGCTTTTTGTTACCTTGAAAACATGTTAAAAGATCGGCTTTCCTGAACAAGCAGTTGGCAGGTTTACAAATGGCTTTTCGGCCCATGATACGTGACACGTTCTCCTCCAATCAGAAAACGTATTTGAGTTGGGAGGTATAACAAATCTCATTGACTACTCCTGATAGGGCTTTTCACAGCCAATGAAACAATCAGTGAAACGACAGAACAGAACAATAACAACTGTAAGAGAATGCCAATGGTCCTTATTGGAGTTGAGCCTGCAGGGCTCATTTTCTTTTGTTTAGAACTACATGCAAAAGAGGCTTAAGGGTCAATTCGATACAAAATGACCCCTTAGCCTCGTTCAAGTGGCAAAACCGCTGATAATTCCGATAAGGGCTATTGGACGGAGGCAAACAAGTTGGCTATAAGGCGATAAGTTAAACTAGCGACTACCAGGATCAAATTCAACGAGTGGTCGGAACCGGTCTTGAACACGGGATTTCCAAATCTCAAGGCAAGCGCCCTAACCACTGAGCAGTAGGCTTAGGTAAATTCTGCCAGTAGAATTTCGAGAAGAATAAGCGATTTTTGAGCTGAGCATCCTGCCGGCAGAATAAAGCATTTTCGAGCAGAATTTTAGCAGAATAAGGGAAAATCAGCGGCAATAATGATATGCATAACGGTTGTAAGAAAAATGTAAAACTAAACAAAAAAACAAATGGAAAATACTTTGTGTGTGATTTGATTATTTGACCTAAAGTAATATGAATTATAATTTTGCTACGCATAACGAATATCGAATTAGTTTGAAAGGGTTAGGCCCAGCATCCCTTTCCGATACCGAGCAGAATTCGAGCAAAATAAGGGTGTCCGAGCAGAATTTCGAGCAGAATAAGTTATTTTTAGGAGGCCGGCAGGCAGAATAAGCCATTTTACGAGCAGAATTTATCCAAGCCTACTGGGCAGTATGCCTCCCGGAAATACATGTATCTGGCGGAAAAAGCACAAGAAAATGCCGGTGAGGAAGTTGCAGTTGGTTCACGTTTGCTTTGAAAATATTCTTTATTTTTTCGAACTGACACTAAGAAAACACATGTACACTAGACGAGCACTCCACACTCCTCCAAAATAATCTAACATCCCGTGGTAACTCGCTCTTGTTTCTTGGTCTTAAGACTTAATTATTAATTGCAATAATTTCCAAAGAAAAACTTATGGGAAACATCCGCGCTGCGCTGAATGATTTAGTTGTAAGGGCTCAGTAATACGGGCAACATTTTTCGTGCAACTTGTCGCGCAACAATGTTGTGTTGCAAGTTGAGCTGGTTTGTTGTGCGTATTACCGCCTTCTTGCGCAACAAATTTTTATGTTGCAAATAGTAGGCGTGGCTTTTCCTTTTTGCAACACGAAAATTTGTTGCGCAAGAAGGTGGTCATACGCGCAACAAACCATCTCAACTTGCAATCCAACATTGTTGCACGAAAAATGTTGCTCGTATTACTGGGCCTTAAGATCGCAAAGTGCAACAGCATTTGAATTTTAACACTTCCTTCGTTGTGAAAATTGCTAACGTTCCATTGCGTCTTCGCTATTTAGTCAATCTTTCGATATTTATAAAATATGCTAGGAAGTTTAACCTATTTAAACCGCAGAATAGAATGAATGAAAATTGAAAAGATCAACGCAGGTAGCTGAACAACGTAAGGATTCGTTCAAGCCCTGAAATTTTCAGGCTTTCTTCGGTCAACTAATAGATGGTTTTCACGTGACGTTGGGAATTGAACTCTATTTTATAGAAAAACTATTTTTAATTGTCTGGTACACCAAAATGGCTGTCAAGTCACGTGAGTGAAAACCATCTATTGCAGTGATGATCTCACCACGAGTCCATTACCCACGTGCAAGAATCTGGTATCCAGTTTGTCCCCATCAGCGTCACAAAAGTATCTATTTTGAAACCAATTTTTGCGGGAAAATAAACAATAGACCAATCGGCTAACTCAATGGTGTACCCAATTCAAATCTCCCGGGGTTAAGACTTTTGTTTTATAGAGCGCTTTCACTCACGTGACTAAAAGATAAAAATAGAGTTCAATTCCCAGAGGATTTGATTGGAAAACCAACATGGCTGCCGTGACGTCATGTGAAAAAGTTCTATAATGTAGCATTCACATTTAAATGATAATGAAATAACTGGAACAATAGCTCATTAGCCCATTTCCGGGTTGCTGCAGGCCTCAGTTTCAAAGCGAGTCCAAGTGCACAGCCATTCCAGTTGAAATGAGTTGCGTATTCTTATGCAAGTCAAACTCATTTTCCTTTCAATAGTTAAGCACCAAGACTATTTTCGAAACCGAGACAAATAGCAACTCGGAAATGGGCCATTCCCAAACAGTTTGAATTGGGTACATGTACCACGTCGGCTTAGCCGATTTGATCTGTTGTTTATTTTCCCCAAAAACTTGGTTTAAACGTAAACACTTATCTGACGCGCTGGTGATGGGGACTAGGCCAGTTTGGGTAAATCTTACTCTTGGGTGATAAAATCTAGTTACCACTAAGTTAAATTCTCAAAATGATTTGTCCACCAGGAGTATGGGGCGGGACAGCAGAGCAAGTCAGTCTGTTCTCCTCTGGGAATACCCTCGGAGTCCCGCATTTCATATTGAATCCGCTGACTGTTAGAGGTGAGCAGCGCACGGACACAAGTAATATCTTCTTGCTTCCCAGCCCTGAACTGTGGTCACGGGATGAAATCTTGGCCAAAACTCCAGGACGCAATTACACCATAAACGACTTTGACCAGTTCTTCGAAGACATCGGATTCCCTCTTGGAATAAAACTACGACAATTGGTGGGGCGCCCTTTGTATCCACTGACTGCGCATGCTCCGAACGTAACCGTCTATTGCTTGTATGGTACTGGAGTTGATACGGCCGAGAGTTTTACATTTGGAAAGGGCGAGTTCCCAGATACTCAGCCGAAGGTATCCTACGGCAACGGTGACGGTACAGTCAATATACGGAGCTTACAGGCCTGCGGTAAATGGAATCAGCGGCAGCTGCAGCCAGTTACACAGCAAACATATCCCTCTGTGAATCACAATGGCGTACTCAGCAACGAAGACGTGCACAACTATATAAAAAAATTGTTAATTTAAACACTTGTTAACCAAAATTTTGTTGAAATAAAGTTACCTGCTGGTAAAATAGAGCAGTTTCAAAGTTAGAAAGAGTCTTAGAAACATAAACAATTTGAAATACCTTTTTAAGTTTTATTCTAATTAACTAGGAATACTCTTGTGATTTTGGGACTAAAAGGGGGCTGTGTCAGGGTACTGTAGTTAATTTTTGTGTAGTTTTTCCAGTTACTCGCCCCTACGCATCGCTGTCCGCCATTTTTGTTTGTGTTAGGGTCGATTTACACGGTACGACTTTGTCGCATGCGACAACGGCTTACGGCTTAACAGGCCCACGACATGATTTACGGGCCGATTTACACGATACGATTTTGTCGCATGCGACAAGCTCACGACAGGCCTACGACATGACTTACGATTGTTGCAGCGTTTAAAACATTTTTTCTGACGTGCACAACGATCGTAAATCATCTCGTGGGCCTGTCGTAAGCCGTTGTCGCATGCGACAAAGTCGTACCGTGTAAATCGGCCCGTTGATTCATCGGTCAAAGTTGGTCCTGTTTACGGCAAAGAAATCATTAAATGACTCGGAAATATCTTTATCGTCAGAAACAATTTTATCGTTAACAAGAATATCATTGAAAGGCGAAGATTTATTACCTTTGCCTGTAAGTGAATTTATTAATTTCCAGCCCGCCTTAGGGTCAGTAGCCTTGGACGCATCGATTTTCAGGCGAAAGTAGTCAGATTTCGCTTTACGCATCATACAGTTTACTTTATTCCTGGCAGATTGATAAAGTATCCAGTGGTTATACTGTGACATTTCAAGCCAGTAAACAACGGCGTATTTCTGCTCCAAAACATGTACATACAGGGGCACCCAACGAATCTGTTCCTCACATTATCTGTTCCCCAGAGGAATCCTGCTGGCTGGCAGAAATACAGGTGTTTCGATGAGCTGGCTGGGAAATTTTGTTATTGATAGAGGTTTTGCCTGGGAATTACTGACTCTTTCTAGCATTTCAACCCGAGCTGGCTGTAGAAACTCTGAAGACTGAGGACGACTAAAAAAAAAAAAAAAAAAGGAACCCCTTCCCTCTCCCAAAGAGTAGTCACAAACATACGACGGCTGGTCAGAGTGATTGCGCTTGCGGAAAAAACCTGTTTTGTCCCAGTTTTGTTGCTTTTGTTCGGTCGTTTCGGATCGAGGCATTTGAAAGCGCGCGGAATTCCTGGCTGGGAAATAAATTTGATCAGCAGGCTGGGAAACCAACCAATTTTATCTAGCTGGCTGGGAAATTTCTTGTGTGCCTTGCTGGGAAAAAGGAACAGATAATGTTTTCCCAGCAACACTCAAAAACACCTGAAAATGCCTTAATAACATTTATTTTCATTAACTGGGATATAATAATACATTTTACAACAAATTGGTCGTTGAGTGCCCCTGTACATACTGTAACATTTTAAGCCAGTAAATGACGGCGTATTTTCGATCACAAAGAAATATATATACTGTCACATTTTAAGCCAGTAAACAACGGCGTATTTCTGCTCCAAAATATATTCATACTGTGACATTTTAAGCCAGTAAACAACGGCGTATTTCTGCTCCAAAACATATATATACTGTAACATTTTAAGCCAGTGAACAACGGCGTATTTTCGATCACAAAAAAATATATATACTGTGACATTTTAAGCCAGTGAACAACGGCGTATTTTCGATCACAAAAAAATATATATACTGTGACATTTTAAGCCAGTGAACAACGGTGTATTTTCGATCACAAAAAAATATATATACTGTGACATTTTAAGCCAGTATCCAATGGCTTAATTTGTGGTCGGTATATTATATACTGTGACGTTTTAAGCCAGTATCTAATGGGTTAATTTCCGGTCGGCATATTACATACTGTAACATTTTAAGCCAGTAATCAACGGCGTATTTATAGTTACAGTCGGTATATAGTTTGTTATACCGACCATATTTAGTGGCTTAAAATGTTACAGTATATATACTGTGAAAACAACATATTAAGCCGTTATCTAAATGCTCGTAAATCGTGTCGTGGGCCTGTCGTAAGCCGTTGTCGCATGCTACGAAGTCGTACCGTGTAAATCCGCCCTACGTCAGAACATGGATAATAGAAGAGACTCGTCTATTATCCATGGTCAGAAAAAATGTCATAGCATTTTAAAACATGTTTTAAAACGCTGCAACAATCGTAAGTCATGTCGTAGGCCTGTCGTGAGCTTGTCGCATCACAGGTGGCCCAGACGTTGTTTGAGATTTACATACGTTACAGTATTGCGTTACGTTTTGAGCCATTTAAGAGAATGTATGAAACGGTTCGAAAATCGCTCCAAATTCAACTTGTAGTAAAGGATTTAAATAAAAGAAACTTACTTTAGTCTGCTCTTGTGTTATTTTGAAGTCCTTGTGGCAGCTGAGGCGTTCTAAAGTCGTTCTAAAGCCATTTTGACGATTTAAACTTTTCCAGGTTTGCTATCCATTAAAGTGAAATCGTCAAAATGGCTTTAGGACGACTTTAGAACGCCTCAGCTGCCACAAGGACTTCAAAATAACACAACAGCAGACTAAAGTAAGTTTCTTTTAATTAATTCCTTTACTACAAGTTGAATTTAGAGCGATTTTCGAACCGTACGCGTTTCATACATTCTCTTAAATGGCTCAAAACGTAGCGCAATACTGTTACGTATGCAAATCTCAAACAACGTCTGGGACAGCTGTGGTCGCATGTGACAAAATCGCATTTGTGAAATGTGTAGTACGTCATCACCAGATCAAATTGGCCAATCAGCATTTCGCGTCCACCTTTTGGACGCAGATGTCGATATTGCAAGCCCTAATTATGTTAATTATGGATTTCGAGTTTTTATTTTCATTTTCATTTTCCTTCGCTTCTTTCATTGCAAGTGTGATTTGTCCGCGAGAAAAGGTTTACTTGTCAGCCTCCCACAAAGTGATGTGATCTACGAATACACACTTTTCTGGTAAGATATCTTAGTACCGACTTAATTTTGCACGCAACTGAATTCGGGAATATATAAAGTAACAACGAACCTGTAGCATCGCACCTCAAATAACTAGATTTGTATTCAGTCAACATTTTCTGACGTCTATCTTGTTGTTGTATAAGATGTGAGTTTCACTTTTGTTTGAGCGATTCATTTCGTTTGTGTACGTGATGCAGTAACTGTTGTTTAACTGTAGTATGACATAATGGTTGCTTTCAATTCACGGAAATCCATCATTTCTCAGGCGTGAAATAAATGACCCTGTGGTAGTTTCCTTGCTTTTAGTCTTGGGCTACAAAATGTCTTGAACGTTTCCTGATCGTTTTTGGGAAGCTTCTGCAAGTACCGGAGCAGAAATTACGTAAAACAAAAGAAACAAAAGACAGAAAACAAAATAAGTCCAAATAAAAACTAAAGGCGGGGACACACTAGGCGATAATGCACCTGTCACTGTAAACCCCACCCCTCCCCCCACCCCGGGGAAACATGGGGCATGGGTGGGGTTTGTTGGGGTCTTTGACCCATTGCCTTGCTCGAGGGGGTGGGGGATTAATTCATTTTTGCATTGCCTTCCCAGAGAGGTGGGGGATTAGTACATTTTGGCCTTTGCTTTTCCCTGTGGGGTGGGGGATTAGTACATTTTAGTCTGTTGCCTTGTCCAAGCATGAAGGAGTAAGGAAACTTTAATAACCCAGTTGGAAAGGGGTCAGAATATGCACAGTAGGAAGTAGCAAGGATTGCCTACAGAACTCCTTAGCGGTTGAGACTTTTGTATCGTATTTTCGGTCTATGACCTCTTTAAAGCTTTGCTCTAATTACGAGCATGTCTTTTTGCGATTTTCCTCTTTGAAAAGATATGAGTGGTGCTTCTTTGAAAATTTGCCGTAGAAAAGGCTGGTTTTGTATCAAGTGCCAATTTTTTGACAAAACATGTTAAAGGTTTGACACTGCCGGGTGATACTGAGTCACAAAGAGCAAGATATCTTTGGGGATTTCATTCCTTTGCTTAAGCGCTGATTCCCTTTCTGCGAATTTGATGTCTGATAGGAGTGTCTCAATCAGACGTTTTGGATAGCCTCTAGCACGGAGACATGATTTAAATTTGTAAATGTTCTCTTCAAACGTTGTTCTTGAAGAATTAGTGCGTAGAACCCTTCAGGGCTTCGCCCTTGATCATGAATCCTTTTTTGACACCTGGTGGGTGGCTGGAGGAAAAATGAGTGTACTGAAAGGTTTCAGTCGGATTGAAGTGTGTTTTTATATCCACAATGGATTGATTTTGAAAGCATTCCCTTTTGTCATACAATAGTGTCTAGAAATGTGGCTTCAGTGTTTGAGATCTCAGCTGTAAATTTGGTGGTAGGGTGGTGTGAGTTTGCTGGTTTGATGAACTTTTCTATATCCGGTTTTGCTGACATCCCAAAACGAAAAAATGTCGTCAATGCATCGTTTCCAAATCATTGGCTTCATGATGCTTTTGCTCCGAATCTGTGTCTCAAGATCGGCCATAAAGATATTTGCAAAGGCAACGGCCATTTTAATACCCATAGCGGTACCGTAAATTTTTAGATGGTTCTTTCTGTTGAACTGGAAAAAATTTCACTTTGCGTATGAGTCTTAGCATTTCTTTGATATAGTTTGTGGGGATTCCAGGATTATTATTGTGAAAGTTTTCGTATGCTTTTCGTGATTCCCTCTTCCTGTGGCATATTTGTATATAGACTTGCGACGTCTATTGATACAAGGAAAGTTCGTTTTGCTCACTTCATCTCTTCAATGAAATTGATGAAATCTGTACTCAGAGTCTTTAAGTCATTTGTAAGGCGTTTGCATTCCTGCCGGAATAGTTGTAGACATAATGGACTGCTTTGTCTCCTTTTATGGTGGTGTGTCCTGAATGAAGCTAGAAAATTTGGCACTTGTTCCATGTGAAAATGTGTTGACAAGAAACTTTGAAGTATTCAAAAATAAAAAAAATGTCAGTCACACTTCTGAAAGTAATACTGCGGGTTTAGACAAGAGGATTTTTTGTCCCCTTTATGTGGGGATTATCCTCATTTTGGTAGGGATTAGACCCAAACATTTGTCCCCTGTATGTAGGGCATTATCGTTGTTTGGTTTTGCTTTGTGGCTAATGCCCCATGTTTCCCAGGGGTGGGGGTTTACATAGACAGGTGCATAAGTCGCTGCGACACGTCGCGGGGACAAGTCGCCGCAACAATTCGCCTTGTGTGACACGGTTAATTTCATTAAAATCATTGTCGCTGCGATCTTTCGCACGAATTCAAACCAGTTTGAATTCGTGCGACTTATCGCAGCGACAAAATTAGCGAAAGCAGCGTTGTCGCATCGTGTGTACACTTCTGGAAACAAGTCGCTGCGACAAAATTTAAATGAACCAATGGGAGAACGTCATATGGTCTACCATATTGAATGAGAAAACTAGTTGACATTCCCCCTCATACGAGATCACTGCGTGTGCACCGAACAGGCGTCGTGTCGCAGCGACTTGTTTTGCAAGTAGTACACACGCAGCAACTTGTCGCAGAGACATGTCGCTGCGACTTGTCGCGTAGTGTGTCCCGGCCTTAATCCCAAGTGACCAAAAACAAAATGCTTTCCGGTACCTGCAGAAAGACCCCGTTTTCTCCTCGTTAACTCGTGTTTACGAATTGAATCGAGATCGTTGTCCAACCTCGTTAGGAGAGAACCCCGGGAACGAGATTGGATCGTTGTCTTCTCTATAGATCTCTATACAATTATTCCGCACTTTCTGAAGTTTGCAAAACGAAACGATGAAACTAAATACTTTGATAGCGTAATTCGCGAAAAGAAAACGATTCCTCTGTTTGTGAAATCGGAAACGCTGCAATTTCAATTGTTATATAGCTAAATTTTTTCCCCCAACAGCGCGCGCTCTCATTAGTTACTTCGAGGTCACATGACATCTAACAATAAAACTGTATCCCGCCAAAAGTCTCTGAGCGGGCAACAGTGCAAAATCTATGACGTAAGAGGGTAACAGTGCACTGTTACCCGCGAATGTTGACCGACGACCGCCGTTGTTGTTGCCATTGCACGTTTTTCTTTTTGTGCTACATAACAAATCACTTAGTGACTGGTCCCTCGGGGAACAGTTTATTTTGTTTCCTTCGGCTGCATCTCGGGGAAACGTTGAGATTCTCGGGCAACAAAGTGAACTGTTTCCCTCGGGACCAGTCATTAAGTGTTTATTATTTAACTTCCGAATTTCCGCGGCTGTCTTATTTTCCTGAGTATGTTCATCTTTTTGGAGAGAGCCATTTTAAAAAGTCGCAACACGGTAGTTTCCAGAGTTCCCTCTTTGTTAATTAGCCTGAATTTCAGCTTCCTGCGGCTGGCCAACTGAGCACATATCCACATAACCTCACATAACATTATTGTTGTCAAGTGATGTCCCCCTCGAATATGGCAATTTAGGCAAATCTGTGAGAAACACATCAGTGAGGTCACATCGAAAGTTCTTCTGCAATGGATGTTTCCTGTCTCCAATATTTTTAAGGAAAACTTGTAGACGACCTTTCATTGTATTCATTCGCGTTAACATTGTTTTACAGTATGACCCTCGGCGGATCAAGCAATTGGCAATATTGCTGAATAGAGATTGTAAATAAATTACCTTCAGTTCAATCGCACCGTACCGTAAACGTTTCGCAAGTCCGGCTGTAAGTTAAGTGTGACATATCACTTGGAACGCTGGAGTTCCAAAAAGAAGGACAAACGTTAACTTTTGTATCAATACAATACAATACAACATAGATTGTAAAGATTCGAACCTTTATCTCAAGTGTGCTGTAGAAACCCCCTACAACTGTAAAGAACCGTCGAGCCGAATCTTAATTTACAACTGCCTCTCTGACCCGCGTTAGGCTTTCACAACGGCCGGTCATCGCGTGGCACTCTTAATCAAGTTCTACTCGAAAAAAGACCCTGTTCACAGGCTAGGAAAGCGACCACTTTAAATAAATGACTTTAGATATTTGACTTATAACTTGGATACAGCCAGGAGATAAGAGCTACTGAAATGTTTTATCAATGCCCTACATTAAGAGGCCATCCTCTATTTCAAAGTCCCGATTTTTCGCTCATACAAACTCTGTATTTGTTACCTGTATTAGGCGGCTAAGCCTATTACGCGGCTGCAGCCACCCTGTATCAGTTCTATGTTTGTCTTTCTTTGTTATTTTCACCTGTATTAAGCGGCCATCCTTAAATGGAAACTTAGCCACTTGTCATTTTATGCTCTATTTTATCGTGTTTAAAATGCGATCCATCATCACTGTAAAGAAATTTATATATTAAACGAGACTTACCTGGAAGTTGAAGTTTGATTGGAATTCTGGCAGTTATCCCCAAAACAGAGATTCCGCATGCTCACACGCTAGTCATATTTAAAAAAGGAAGAATTTCCACATGATGCCCCAGAAAAGTGATAGGTGCAGTTCTACGTGCAGGTAGGGCTAGGCTACAGGGAGGGTGTGTAATCTCTGCTCTGGGGATGACTGCTAGAATTCCAATCAAACTTCAACTTTCAGGTAAGTCTCGTTTATTTTATAACTGCTACCAGTCATCCCCTGCAGAAATTCCACGAGATTTCAAAGTCATGTGGCGACTCTACGACAAGCATAACAGCACCAACAACTTTATGGTGTAATGTGATGTCTCATAATTGACGTAATGACTTTGTTTCCAAATTGATGATACAAGTAAAAGAACATGTGCCGTCACGTGGAGTTAACGGGGAGAGAGAAATGCTTTGCCCAAACTGCCTCAATGCTACTGGTTTATAATAAAACTTATGAAATATGCAAATATTACTCCAACGTGCTGCTTTCATAATGGATGACACGTCTACATTCCGGGATTTTGCTTTACTGGTTGAGGCAGCCATTGTACTATCAGCCTTAAGGTGGTTCTGTCAATACCCGGATCTACCATGACAGTTCTAATCCAGCGAGATATTGTTTCGTTTGTGACTTTGTTGTGAGGCTGAATAAAACTAACAAGTAACTGTTCCTCATTGCCACGTAAGGATTTTGTTCGCTGAATGTAATCTTTCAGTGTAGAAGCTACCCAAATCTTATCATCCGCCGTAAACCTGGAGAGCTCTAGTGCTGGCTGTGTTTTCCGAGGTTTTGAATGTTTGACTAAATCGTGTATTTTGAATATATCGGAATGACCCCTGTTTCTGTCCATAGATCTAAGGTTCATATAACGAAGTGTCTGACATCTTTGCCCCGTGACCAAGGGGCATAACATAGCTAACTTAAAAGTTACAGGTTTAGTTATCTAGTGGCCACAGGCCTTTAAGATATGTAAGAACGATAGAGGTGTCCCGTGTTGTAGCATACCTGGGAAGGGCTGGTCGAGACTGGTAAACGCTGCACCAAAGGGTGAGTTCCAATTAGGGTATCGCCTTTTAGAATAACAAATGATGACAATGTGTTCCTAGAAGTATTAATACTCCTGTAACTAAGTCCTTTATCAAACAACTCTTGAAGGAATTCAGTGACACTGTTCACAGAAGGGTAAAGGGGACTGATGTTCCTGTTCCCTGCGTATGATACCCATTTATCCAGATACACTTGATATTGCTTCTGAGTATCCTCTCTTCAGGAACTGAGAATTGTCGCCTGAGCTCTTTCTGAGTGAGGTACGAAGATAGTTAGCACTCACGTCGTAACTACTCTTGGTGTTGGTGATGCCGGTGCAATGCTGTACCAACTTAGCTATGAAGCCATACAGTTGGATGGATTGTGCGGTCTAGATGTCTGACAGGAAATTCTATGCGATACTTGTTTCAACAGATTTCACTTTGTGAGAGCAGCTTGAAAAACCGCTTTACGGTTCTCATATATATATATATATATATATATATATATATATATATATATATATATATATATTTATTTATATATTTACCTGGAAGTCTGTCTTACAGTTGAATCCCGAAATTTGAGTTTCCTTGCCCGTCGGGCAGAGTCCGCTAGCCTGATCGCAAAATCCGCTGACCCCGGGCTAGCAAACACGACTTTCTTAGCACGCTGTCGGTAATCCATGCTTGAATGCAATTTCTTTTAAGTCCTGTGTCTATTTTGTGAGCAGAATACCTGGTGAATCTGCAAGATTGCGAACTAGAACAGCGCTTTTGAGTTTGGCATACCATGTGCTTTGTCAAGTGCCGCTATTTGCAGAATCAAAGAGTTTCTGATGTTGCCGAGAACGGCAAAGAAATGTACTAAATTATAAAACACATGCAACTGCGAGGCATGCAGAACCTTTGCTTTTGCTCCAAGTATATTATTCTGAAACACAGTAGCTGAGCAGGAAATAGGCACGTCGCAAATTTGTTTCTGAAAATCGAAATACAGTACCCTGTAATAACCTTTTATCTTTACAGACTTGCGTCGTTTTATGGTAATCGCATCTATTGAGATTATAAGTTCAAAAAGATCCTTTGGGTGAAAATAAGCTGAATATATTCGGGTACTTATTCAGTTAATTAACAATAGGCCACTTCGGAAAATACCATAATACTCTTTGTTTGTCCCGCCAAATTTTGCATAAGCATTGTTTCCAGTTTCTCTTGGGACTTACAATGGTCCCAAGAGAAAACAAAAACAAAGCTTATGCAAGATTTGGGGGTATTTTCCGAAGTGGCCTATTATTAGGCGAGGTTGAGCAAAATATCGTGACGGTCAGTGGCGAGCCGAAGCCGAAGGCAAAGGAAAATAACTGATCTGCGAGACACGACATTTTGGGATAACCGAGTTCAATAATTGTTTTATCATTCCATGACTGAGTTTGTTTTTCACAATTCCCAACGATTAAATCGCTTTCTGAAAGCTCAGGAAAGCGAACTGGCATTTTCACGCAGAGCGTGGTTTCAGTTGCACATGAGCAGAATATTATTTGCAGCAAGGCAGTTATTTTCAGGTCATGTGGTGGGCTCTCGGCCAATGAAAAGGAAGGAAAAATACATCGAATGACAATCAATTTTGTTCGATTCCGTCAGTAAATCGTCAACTCTAATTTTGCACCCTTGTTGATGAATTTACTGCCGTTTAAGGGCGACTTCACCTTAATGGAGATAAATTTATCTTTCCAAAAAGCTTTCTTCAATATTTCGTGATGCTAAAGGTCTTTCTTGTTTGTTTTTCAAGCTGCAGAATATTCGTTAAACATTCCAAACACTGAGCACGGCAACATTTCGTAACAAGTTCTTCAATTTGGAAATTACAGAAATTTGCCAGCCCGACTGAAGTCTCTTCCAACATGTCGAAACTATTAATTTCCTTTCGTATACCGCTGATTGAGCAAAATATCGTGATGGTCAGTGGCGAGCCGAAGCCGAAGGCAAAGGAAAATAACTGATCTGCGAGACACGACACTTTGGGATAACCGAGTTCAATAACTGTTTTATCATTCCATGACTGAGTTTGTTTTTCACAATTCCCAACAATTAAATCACTTTCTGAAAGATCAGGAAAGCGAACTGCCATTTTCACGCAGGGCGTGGTTTCAATTAGGCATGAGCAGAATATTATTTGGAGCAAGGCAGTTACTTTCAGGTCATCTGATGGCTCTCGGCCTATGAAAAGGAAGGAAAAATATATCGAGTAATAATCGATTTTGTTCGATTCCGTCAGTAAATCGCCAACTCTAATTTTGCACCCTTGTAGATGAATTTACTGGCGTTTAAGAGCGATTTGACCTTAAGGTTACTTCCCACCTTCGCGGGTGCCCTTCGGCAAAAACATGGTACGCGCGCCACTTTAAATGAAACCCCAGCAAACTATATATCATTAAAAAGCTTAATAAATGTACTTTGACCTTTAAAAAAAGGTTTCTTCAATATTTCGTGATGCCAAGATCTGCCTTGTTTGTTTTTCAAGCTGCAGAATATTCGTAAAACACTCGAAACACTCCGCACGGCAACATTTCGTAAAACGTACTTCAAGTTGAAATTTCAGAAATTTGCCATCCCGACTGAAGTCTCTTCTAACATGTGGAAACTATTAATTTCCTCTAGTATACATTCTCGTATACCGGTGATTACTAACTGGAGTCCAACTATTAATTGCACATGACCTGTCGCGATCTGACGTGGGCAACGCGAGAGCTAGGGACTAATCGCCCGAGGGTATGAAATACACTCGCGCTTGCTCGCATTTTTCTCGGGTTCTCCGTCCAGTCGGCAAACTCATAGGCAATAGTTTTTAACTTCTGAAACACTTGAGTGGTTCACTGATTTCTCCCTAACTTATTTTGATGAATGAAAAAGGATTTGCTGGACTGTCGAATTATTGGATCTTTGCATTGAAACTTTGTAAGATTCATTTAACGTTCTCCAAACCACAGTAGCGGTCAAAATATCTTAATTAAGGAATGACCTGTTGGTTACTACAATGAGATCATTTTGGGTATGTCTACACTATAACGGATATTTGTTTCGCCGAAAGGAAAAAGCATATCGGATAGGGCTTTTAATTGTTTACGCATAGCAACGTTTTCGGCGCAGTTTCTGCGAGAGAAGGACTCTGCACCGCTTCAACTTAAAATCAATCTTTATGTATTGGATAGGCTTCTGTGCAACTTTTAAACTTGTTTTGTCACCTCACCTCACCTCTTCGCGCATAAGGCCTCAACTTGTTTTGTAAGCCAGGCAAAAGTCGTCGTCACAGAGAGAGTAATGGAACTCTTTCCCTATCTATCTTTAAAAAACCCGTTTCAGTCATCAAAGCTTTGAAAATTATTTCCTTGTTCTCTTCTTGAGAACATGTTTAAGGGTAGCTTTTCAGAATGAGCAAACCATACTTTCTTTTCCCGAAAGAGGTGAATTAAACGAAATCCGATTATTACATTTATTCATTTATTTTTGTTTTAGGTCCTTTTCGCCATTGTGGCATTGCTTTATTATCATTAACTCGTGATGTACTTGCACCCTTATCGTGATGAGGAGTTAAATCATTTCAAGTGTTTGTCTCTGGTTTTAAATGAGTTCCCAAAGGCTTTACGTCAGACTTTTAAGACAATGTGGGACACCACCATTGGGCATCGCGCTGGCTACCAGCTTTGGGATGACTCCACTGCTGTGAGAAATCTCTTTGTCTCTGAAGAAGGAGGAACAACTAAAGTTCCTACCCACCAGTCGTACAATGGATGGGATTGCACCGCCTTATTCCAGGCTACCATCTTTGCAAAGTCCTTCAGAATTCATTCCAAAACACTTAATGATTTGTATGTGAAGCCCCGAGCTGTTCCTCATGGAAGTTTCCATGGTTCTGTATTGAGCCCAAAAGGAGATAATGCCGAGACCTTTGCACTGGCCATTGATCAGCTTCGGCGTTTGAGGAATGCAGTTTGTCATTCTTCTCGCTTGGAGATGGACAAAGCAACATTTGACCAGAACATTCAGTACGCTAAAGAAGCGTTCAAAGCTCTAGGAATTCCAACAGCATCGATTGATGTTATTGGAAGTTTGACTGCATCTGACTTTCCGACAACAGAAGTCCGTAAGTTGGAACAACAGCTAAGGGAAGAGAAGCAAACATACATAAAATGTTTAGAGAGCAGAAATACAGATATGGAAAAGATTGAGGAGTCCTTAGCATCCATAAAAAAGGAAGTGGAGAGCCTCACTGCCAACAAAGAGGTCGCGGAGGGCTTGAGGATGCAACAGGAAGATATAAGTGAGTTAGGGAAGGAGATCCATGAGCTAAAAAAGAAGGAAGAGGAACGATATAAAGAAGGAGAAAAAACAGGTAAAACACTAGGACAACCGTTTTCAAACCTCTTTTTAAAAACAGCCGGAGATAGCAATAGGCATGACAAACAACACACTGTCTATTAAAATATGACAAAAAGACAGACAGATATTCCATGTATCTCGCGTGGTTAAAAGAAAAACAAACAACACAAGTCACATAAAGATAAACGAAACTGTTACAGTACCGCTCGAAACTATTTTTGCATTTGCTATGGTTCTTCCTAGGTCAAAATGCGGATTCAATTTCCAGTTTGACCGAGATAAAAACCTCGTCTACGGCAAACAAAAGCCGAGGTTTCACCTAGGTTTTTCCGTTGATTTACTCCGCTTTGTTCGCTTTGTTTTCCACTACATAAGGCAGGCTTAAGTTTTTGAAATTGCCACAACTGTGACATTTATAAAACTGCGTGTTTGGAAATTGATGGGGTCGAAAAGTGAAGCCAACATACAGTTTCCCAAGTCGGGAGTTTTAAATCATTTCCTTCGTTTCAAGCGTTGTAATTAAATAGTTTCTTTGTTTCGAGCGGTACAGTAGTTATTAAATTTGCTCTACATCTAAGTTAATCAAAGCCAAAGGTCAATTTCTGAGATGACGTCACAAACAAATTTTCTTTCTTTATTTACGTAGTTAGTCTACTAACTATGTTTAGTATAACTAGATCATTTATGTCATGACGAGGAGTTTCTGCAGGGACGTCATCTTAGGAACGTGGCCAATATTGCACAAGGTCTGTCTTCATTTAAATGACTGCAACTGAAGTTTGCTACTTCTACAATGCATTGAAAAGGAAACGGGAAATATGCCTGCTGTGGGTGTCAATTTACCTTAATTGCGAATAACATTTTCGGTTATGCGCACAAAGTTGAAGATGATATTTGTTTTTACTTCTTGATATCTTCTCTCTCAATAACGAAAAAATGGATATTTACAAAAGATTAAGGAACGTCTACTTTGTGTTTTACTTTTGCATTACAAAGACATCAAGTCAACAGTCCCAGGATCTGTTCTGCCTTCAATGATTCCAAACTTCACTGGTCGACGGAGTGAATGCCAAGAGATCGTGGATCTCGTGAGTTCCGAAGGTACCCGAATCGTGACGATCTGGGGTTCACCCGGATTCGGAAAGACATCGGTTGCTATAGCGGTGGGGCACCAACTGCAGTCTCGACGCTTTCCTGTTTGTTTCCTTTCATTACGAGGACTTCAGACAAAGGCACATCTGACATCGAAGCTTTTCAGCATCGTAGGGCAACCCACCCTGAGACAGAGATCAGAATCTCAGCCTCTGTCCTTTGAAGATGAGCTAATTGAGACCCTCGGCAGCATTTCAGATTCCAGCGTATTTATTCTTGATAATGTAGATGATCTACTAGAGAGTGGCTTTCCAAATGTAAAAGATGACGTCCTGCAACTATTTGAAGAAATTCTCACGCGAAATACAAAGATAACTCTAGTGGTGACGACACGAGAATCATTTGAATTTATCAACTTGAATTTCCAAGGGCACAAATCAATAAGAATAAGGTCACTGGATGACACCTCATCTCGTACGTTAGTTCATGAATTGGTGCCAAATGCTACTTCCGATGACTGCGCACAAATTGCCCAAATATGTGGTTGTGTGCCTCTTGCAATGAGGTTAATGTGCTCTCTAGTTTCTGAAGATGATGTTCAACCAAGCCAGTGTTTGATTGAGTTCAATGAGTCCACAACAGAAAGTATCGTCGACATCTTAGACAATCCAGATTATCCAGCTAATCAAAGATTGCAGTTCTTATATGAAAAGTCCTTCCACAGACTTTCTCCCGAACAAAAAGAAGCATTTGTGTCTTTGTCTGTTCTTCCGGGATGTTTCACCACGACTCTCGCAGCAGCTGTATTGAATGTTAGAAAGTGCAAGGCCATCACAATGTTGAAATTACTCCAAAGAAAATCCTTTCTCGATTCAAACTCCCAGCCTGGAACATTCATAATGCATAAG
This sequence comes from Montipora foliosa, assembly GCF_036669935.1. Lineage (NCBI taxonomy): Eukaryota > Metazoa > Cnidaria > Anthozoa > Scleractinia > Acroporidae > Montipora > Montipora foliosa. The sequence continues at coordinate 10,040,734 of NC_090882.1, forward strand.
CTTCTTCAGTCATTTGCTAAAGAAACAGGACATCAGCGAATGGAAGAAATAGTAGCAAATGCAAAGTGCCGTTTCCATGCGCATTACATCTCTCGTTTCGACAAACTGAATGATGAGTTTCTGAATGGTCATTCCATGGATGCATTCATTGCATTCTATGAAGAAAAACAGAGTTTTTTAGAAAGTCTAGTAGACGGTTGCACAGATCCCAGGATAGCCGAGAATGTTTTTAAAGTTTTGATTAAAGCAGAAATGTTTCTGGACACGTTGTTTTGGTGTTCTATGGAATCTGACAATTTTGACACTATCTACGATTCGGCCTTAAAGTCAGCCAGTGCTCTAGGGAATACACATTACCAGAGGCGTTTACTAGCTTCTAAAGCATTTAGTGAAATTACCTGGGGAGCAGGAGGAAGTTCAATGCAACTTCTCGAGAAGGCATATGAAATCCAGTCAAAATCTTGTTTAGTTTCTGATGATGAAAGGAGTAAATATTTGTGTTACTTTGGCATCTGTCAGCTTGTTAACGGCGAGGTTGAGAGCGGGATACAGTGCCTGCAAGAGGCTCTTTCTTTAATGCGTGAAAGTGGAGAGCAGAAAATTCTAAGGCTCGTTGTTAACCAAGTCATGGCGGTCTACTATCAGTTCTTGAACGACCCATCTACCTCGACTTACTTCTATGACAAAGCACGCAAGGAATGCAATTCTGCTGCGGACGAGCAACTGATTGTTATTCCACCTCTGGAACGCAAAGGAAAAAAACCAAAAAAAGGCAAAGAGCTTCAAACAAATACTTTTGACTCGGGTAATTATTGGCCATTGCAATTCCTAATTATATTTCATATCAGGAAAGCAGCAAAGAACTTCTTTGACACTGACACCCAGCAATTTGTAATTAACCCTGCCCTTCGAATGTTAAATGATCTCCAGATAAATTCCAAAACCCCTTTTTATTTGTTTCATTTTTGCGGTAATGTTATGGTACTTCTGGGGTCAACATTCACAGAAGAGGGAATTGTTGGATCAGGTTTCGAAGAATCAGTCGCACGTCACCAAGCAACACTCGAGCAATTCAAACATAGCTCTTCAGGCCCAGAGGAGAACGTTGATTCAACCGTGACCCGTCGTTCTCAAGAATGCAATCACCCTCTTGCAAAGATCTACCAAGACTTCGGTAATTTGCACCACCACAAGAAGAACTACTCAAAGGCTCTTTATTTCAAGACGTGCGCTCTTGATATCCTATTGAGAACAAATAAACAAAACGCAAATGCATTCTTAGCCAATAGCTACCATTCACTCGGGGTGACACAGCATTCGTTAGGTGATTTTACCTCTGCTCTGCAGTCTGATCAACGGGCATTAGATTTGCGAAGAAAGTTGCTCGGAGAAGATCATGCAAGCACAGCTGATAGTTACCATTCACTCGGCGTGACACAGCATTCGTTAGGTGATTTTACCTCTGCTCTGCATTCCTTCCAGCGGGCATTAGATGTGCGAATAAAATTGTTCGGAGAAGATCATGCTATCACAGCTGAGAGTTACCATTCGCTCGGGTTGACACAGCATTCGTTAGGTGATTTTACCTCTGCTCTGCATTCCTTCCAGCGGGCATTAGATGTGCGGATAAAAGTGTTCGGAGAAGATCATGCAAGCACAGCTGATAGTTACCGTTCATTCGGGGTGACACAGCATTCGTTAGGTGATTTTACCTGTGCTCTGCAGTCTCATCAACGGGCATATGACGTGCGAATAAAGTTGCTCGGAGAAGATCATGCAAGCACAGCTGATAGTTACCATTCACTCGGGGTGACACAGCATTCGTTAGGTGACTTTACCTCTGCTCTGCAGTCTCATCAAAGGGCATTAGATGTGCGAAGAAAGTTGCTCGGAGAAGATCATGCAAGCACAGCTGATAGTTATCATTCACTCGGGGTAACACAGGATTCGTTAGGTGATTTTAGCTCTGCTCTGCAGTCTCATCAACGGGCATTAGATGTGCGAATAAAATTGTTCGGAGAAGATCATGCTATCACAGCTGAGAGTTACCATTCGCTCGGGTTGACACAGCATTCGTTAGGTGATTTTACCTCTGCTCTGCATTCCTTCCAGCGGGCATTAGATGTGCGGATAAAACTGACCGGAAAAGATGATGCAAGCACAGCTGATAGTTTGTTTTTATTCTGGTTAACAGTAACCTGTGTTTGTCATGAACGGCTGGAATTTCTTTGCCGTTGAAAGACGTAACTTCTGAGAGTAAGAGGACAAAAGAAAGGAGATAAATCACATAACCAAGGGAAGAAAGTCACTATTTGGCTTTTTTTTTTTACTTTGGAGAAGATCTCTCATCGGATTTAGGAATGCATTGATGAGTGGAGATCTCTCGGGTTGTGCTGGATAAATTCACCTCCGGTTGGCCTCCAATGACTACAGCAAGCTTTGATATTCAGAGAAAACGATTTGAAACACCAATAGTGAAACGATCAGATCATGTAACGCCTTTGTTCAAGACTTTACATTGGCTCTCAGTTGAGAGGAGAATTCAATTCAAGATCCTCATAACTTATAAGACCCTGCATGGACAGTCAGCAAACTATTTGATGGCTTTAATTGACGAGTATCATCCGTCTTGAATTTTAAGATCATCGTCACACCCCTAGGGGCACCAAACGTCAATTTTCGGAAAATATCTGTTCGGAAGACGATTTGAGATCTAGAATTTGTGGAACTTTTGTTGTAAAATGTCTTGCTTGCCTGCCTGTCCTAGGCTTTTCGAACCTCTAAAAAATGGTATAATTGACCATTTTTAACGGATTTTTTACCCTAAAAAGGTCACCTAGAATTTTCAGGAGCCTTTTTTCTGGCTGAAGTTTTGATCCCTACAATTTTCGGATCACTTGGGGATAAAAATATGCCTATATCTACCGTTTAAATACCGGTATGTTATGTCTAAGTTGTTTTGAACAACATTCTCGTTGGGTGCCCCTGGTCACACTTCCTACTCCATCCTAAAAAGATTAGAACTGACTTTTATGGTGGCAGAGCTTTTTCGTTCCCAGCACCAAAACTATGGAACTCTTTGCCTGAGAACATTTAAAAAGCGAAGACAGTTAACTGTTTTAAACCAACTTAAAACGCATCTTTTTGGAGAGTCCTTTTTATCATTGATTAGATAGGGTATTTATTTAGCGACAAAATGGTTGTAAGGCGCATTGATCTGTGGGAATGCGTCATTCAAGAACTATTTATTATTATTAATAGTCGATTATGCATTCTAATTCATTTTGCATACATTACAATGTGGTAAGTTAGACGATCCGAAGGCCTGGCCAGATAATATTCCTCAAACTCGTGCCGCATTTTAAAGCGTTGTTTCGTGGCATGACTTTCAACTTATATCTCGGTCGGAAAACTGGTACTAAGACATGTGATCAAACATGCGGCGAACATGTGAGCAGGCCCCGGGCGGGAGGGAGGGGGGGGGGGGTACTCTCTTTAATGGCCTATACGGGGAGGCTCCGCCCGAAAAGGGTACCTTTTTCACGCTTCAGGTATATAAAAGGGTAGAGATTTCACGAGTCGAAGTATATGAAAGGATTTAGGAATTTAAAAGGGCCTTTCATTATATTCCCATGGAAGGTATACGAAAGGGGTACCATTTGTCAATGGAAGGTCTACGAAAGGGGTATCTTTTCTACCAAAAATGGTTTATAAAAGTGTAAGGGGTCGGACCTCGGGGCGGAGCCTCAGTCGCCGTAGCTCCGCTATTTTGTGCTCTCATCGATGGATTTCGGTAAATTTAAGGACGGTGCCTACTAATTCAAATGTATTTTTGAGCGGCTTACTGACTATGCGGGAAAAGCAGATCTTAACAAGTGTTACTGAAATCCAAAAAGAAAAGTGGGGGTAACCACGCATTTTTCGAAGATAATTCATCAACAATATTTGTAAAAAGCTTTAAAAGATAAAGCAATGTATGGCGTTCTTTTCCAGATTCAAGCTTAATTATCTCTAAAAAAATACGTGGTTACCCCCAATTTTCTATTTGGATACCAAGAGCACTTGCTAAGTTCTGCTTTCTCCGCATAGTTTTGAATCGCAAAAACAATATCCCTGCATTAATAAACACCGCCGATAGGCAATCCGAGTATCTCGAGATGCGCAGAACGTATGCGCAATAGTAATAGTAGGCACCGTCCTTAAACGCTTCGACGGTAGCATTTATCGAAATCTGAGGGAATTGT
>NC_090882.1:10049977-10064977 GCF_036669935.1 Montipora foliosa
ATCATGTGTACTGGTTGATGAATTCGAAAAGCACTTTAACATTTGTTTCCTTCTCGATCATAGAATTTCTTAATTTCACCACATGTAATCACGTTTTCCACGAAGTGAGCTTTCAGTGGTTAAAGATCTGCCTGAAATTGTCTTAAATATCGCGCTAAAATGATCGTTAGCCCACATCGAATTGTAGCTCGTCTTTCCCAAACCAAATAAAGTAAAATAAACGTAAATCGTGGTTGGAGCCGAGGAAACAGAAATAGTTTACGGGGTAATGCCTTTGTTTACTTTTTACTCACCTTACCACAATGAAAATAAGCAAGCAGTTTTACTCAAACTGTAGCGCCTTTTTTGCGTTTACTACCGCAAAGGTCTTCAGCCATACGTGGTAAGTCATTTAGGTAATGATTCATCCACCAAAAAAAGATTCCCAGCAATATTTCATTGACAAACTCACGCACAGTTCGTTCCGTAGTGTGTTCCGGAAAGAGACCGGAAGGTCGACCGGAAGTGCTTAAACCTCGCACATGCGCACTCATTTGACCGCTGTGTTTTGTACACCCACCTTCTTTATGAATAGCCGATGTCACGTAATTTCTTCAATTGCAATAGAGCTTGCTTTCGATAGCAAATGAAACGTGCTCTAAACAAGAACGACGGAAGCCACCCCCGTGAGTTGCTGAGTACTGTAGGCCCCAATGAGTCACACGAACGACTTATTTTAGGGCTGAGCCTGAACTTTCTTGTTCTTCTTTGTTGTTGTTGTTGTTGTTGTTAACATTTTCTTAAACTGAAGTTGTGTGGCATACTAAGTTCGACTATAACTAAACGAAGTTGTTCTTCGGTGTAGCATGCAATCAGAACACCACATTGTTGATGTTAAAAGACTTCGCTAAGTATTCGAGTGAATTTTCCTGTGTAGACTACCGCAGTTTACATTTCTTTTACCGTTATTTATACTACTCACAAAAACAAAAAAACAAATGAGCAAAATAATTTAAAGACATTCTTAACTCACTCTCAGCTTAGGTATGTTGTTATGTACCAGTCAAATCGAAGCTTCAACATCCCCCTCGGGCAACCCCCCGGGCATTTGAATTTTTGGAAAATTTTTGTTGAAATCCCCCCTCCCCGGGCCAAAAGCTGTTCAAATGCCTCATCATAGGTCTATTTCAGGTGATCAAATGGCCCCATCGAATTCCCCACCCCCTGGGAGCGGTGATCAAATGCTTCTCCAGCGGGAAGACTAAGATGATCAAATTCCCTCCCCCCGGGTAGGAAAAGGCGTCAAATGCCCAGAGTATGCCCAAAAGGGGTAGGGGGGGGGGGGAGGGGAAGATGTTGAAGCTTCGATTTGACTAGCACATTAGTATTTTCTTAAAACTTTGGTTAATCTCCGGCGTGAAAGGCGTTCTTGTAAACTGAAAATGTTCTTATAAAAGAAGAGTGTATCGAGACAGTTATGAGGTAGTAATTATAAATAGTGCCGGGTGATGGTGTAACACAAATGAACTGAACACTCATTTTTTCTTTGTTACAAATAAAAGCACATTCAGAATGAAACCATCTGCAACCGGTGAAATGAATGACAAATGGGTTTCAGAAATAAATACCAATGACCCACCTGATGACCGCCCTGTATGCGAGTGACTTGATTGACAAGCAATACTCTGCTTGAATCGTGAACAGTCCTGCCGAAATATTGCAAGACAAAACACTCCAGGGGTCAAGTGTTCATACAGAACTTGTGTAACGCGAGAGCTAAGGTCGAGTAGTGCAATTTCTCTGGTGGTTCTTAACAACTGAAGTGGAATGGCTCTGGTCTATGACTGGATAACTTTTTTCATTAAGTACGTCATTGAACGTGTTATTTTATAAACTGACCACGAGACAAAGGTTATCACTTTCGTCCCTCCAAAATGCTGATAAGAAGTGAACTACATCTAATGACTCTTGTTTGTGTTGTCTTTTCGGCTAATGGATTTTGGATGTCACAGAACCCAACTCCGCTAATGCGCGTCTCGCGCGCGCTCTCTGAATTTGCGTGTCAAACGCCTATCACGCAGACTTGAAGGAGATTGCACTTTTTTTTCTAAAGTGTAATTATGACCTAAATTCATTATAACTTTATTGGTTTTATCAGTGCCCGGTTCAGGCGGAAGTCAACTGCAGGCAAAGATCAACAAACCGGAAGTACCACACTGGTATTGCACCAAAAAGACATCGGATTACTTTACTTTATGACTAAAGAAGACCTCTTTGTTGCCTCTCGCCGTAAACTGCTGGGTTGACAACATGAGGTATAAATTGGTTTGGTACATGTAGCTATATCAAACGAATTGATAACAAGAACTCACCATTGGAAGATTTGAAAGAAAAATTCTCCATGAATTGTTAGCTCAAAACTCCAAATTTAATCCGAATAAATAAACCGGAAAAATGACAAACTCGTTAAAAAATTACAAAAAACTCTTGCATAAAAACTAAAACTTGTATATACGCGTCAACAAAATAATTTGAAATGGTTGTTAGCAGGATGGATACTCCAAAATAAGGTAAGACACTTAGTTTTGTGTATATACATTGCCAAACGATCTTACTAAAATTTTACCAAGTTGAAAGAAATCTGTGAACAGATGTGGTCTATTGTTTATTTTCCCGCAAAACTTGGTTTAAAAGTAGTCACTTTTCTAAAGGCGATGAGGACTAGGCCAATTTGGGTAAATCTTACTCTTTACTGATGGCCTCTTGTGTCAACCCAGGCCTGGTGGGTTTTTGATGACGTCATGTATTGCTGACTGTCGTTTCTAAAAAATAACGTCGCTAAAATTCACAGGCTCGGCCACATCCACTTTATCTCCTTTTCTGTCTAGTTATTTTTTCTAGCGGAAGACTACAACTAAGACATTGGTTTTCTTTCAACAAAAATCAGACTTGTGTATAACGAGGAAACAAATACCGTCGAGAACGCGCCAGGCGTTAAAACAAGAGTTCCCGGATTTGGTAACACGGACACAATTGACCATCTGGATACAGATAATCTGGTGGCCTAGTTTGCTCCCATGGCAGATATTATGGTGTCTTGGGGATACGAGCGAGGTGTGACTGTCAGAGCAGCACCATATGACTTCAGATACGGGCCTGGTAAGCTATAAACCTTTTGTCCCGCAGAATACGTTTGTGAGCAAGCGTTTTCCCGAGATTTCATGCTTTGTGAGCCAAATCAAGGGACTAAATGATGGTTAGGAGAGACGGATTTAGTAACTTGGGGCCCAGGAAATGATTTGCTTACGTTTGATTTGATTGAGGACTTGGAAATAACTGCAGAATACCCGGCCACTACTGTGTTCTTGAAGCACAGGCTCCCCAAGCTGAAAATACGTGGTGTATGCGACAGCTTATGTATATAGAGAATTGTATGGGGAAATCACCGATCGTAAAAAAATTGTGTAAATAACTATCTCATTTGAAATAAAGTTTTCCTACCTCAAATGTGTGACGAACTTGTCTCTTGTGCCGAGTTTAGAGCCATTCTGACGCCGTTTAGTGAAGTTATCCGAGAGCCGTTACTAAAAGAATAGGAAGGCCGACCACTCCATTCTCCACTCTGATTGGTCCATTTGAATTTGACCGCGCGCTGGCAACACGACCCTCCAATCAGAGTTGAGGGTGAAACCAGCTTGCGAGCGGCCGTTGTTGACTGCCCGGTCAAAAGCCTCTGAGGAAAGCCGAGGAGGTGAATTTTAATTTTCGTTCTTCACGAGTCTTTCGGCCGCCGAAACACACGTATTTGGAGTGAAATTTATTGGGCTTTATGGAACTGTTGTTTTTATTGCGATTCGGGACTCTTTAGTAACGGTTTCCGGATAACTTCACTAAACGGCGTCAGAGTGGCTCTAAACTCGGCACAAGAGACAAGTTCGTCACACATTTGAGGTAGGAAAACTTTATTTCAAATGAGATAGTTATTTACACAATTTGTTTACGATCGGTGATTTTCCCGTACAATTCTCTATATATACAAGCTGTCGCATACACCACGTATTTTCAGCTTGGGGAGCCTGTGCTTGAAGCGGCATAGGCCATTTTACGGATACAGCAGCCATTTTGAAATCCATTGTTTCAAATAGCTATTACGGGATTCTAAGGGGCAAATGCATACTAATTGCCCCCTTAGAATCCCATAATAGCTGTTTGAAAAAATGGATTTAAAATGGCCACCGTATCCGTAAAATGGCCTATTCTTTGAAGAAATACACGCCATTCGTGTGCAAATAAGTGTTCGGGTATTCTGCAGTTTAGCCGCTTGTGGTCTGCCTTATAAGCTTTAGAATTAAAGTGCGTTATCCTAGAGTCGATGCATGCTTTCGAAAGGTCTTCTTTCGGAACGCAGTTTCGGGCACAGTTAGCAAAGCGTCGTGGGAAAGCAACCACGGTTAGCAAAGCCCCATGGAAAAGAGCTGTGTTTGAAAGCAGGAAACTAATTATCAATTTAAAAACTTCTATAGAGGACTTCACAATCAGAGCATTTCACAAAGCTGAGGGACCTCATCGAGGAAACTTACTCAGCAAACAACAACAAGACGATCACGCTGCTCAGTCACAGTTTAAGATTTCCTTACACTTTGGCTTTCCTGAATAAACAGCCTAACAGCTGGAAAGACAAGTACATTTTCCAGTGGATTACCTTGTCAGGTCAGTAATGTTTTCGATGTCAGTTGCAAAATAAAATTGACAACAAGTCAACAGACCTCACTTATGAAAGGGACCGGTTTCTGGAAAGTTCCGAAACTTTACGGGTTATTTTCAGGTGTCATAATTCCCTCTGTATCTCAAGAACGCAGAGGATTTGAGAAGTCAATTTTCACAGTCAGTTTGCTTTTTGTTACCTTGAAAACATGTTTAAAGATCGGCTTTCCTGAACAAGCGGTTGACAGGTTCACAAATGGCTTTTCGGCCCATGATACGTGACATGTTCAGACGGTTCTCCTCCAAACAGAAAACGTATTTGAGTTTGGAGGTATAACAAATCTCATTGACCATTCCTGATAGGGGCTTTTCAGGGGCAATGAAATAATCAATGAAACGACAGAACAGAACAATAACAACTGTAAAAGAATACCAATGGTCCTTATTGGAGTTGAGCCCACAGGCACTTTTTGTTTTGTTTAAAACTACATGCAAAAGAGGCTTATGGGTCAATTCAATACAAAATGACCCCTTAGCCTCGTTCATGTGGCAAAACCGCTGATAACTGCGATAAGGGCTATTGGCCGGAGGCAAACAAGTTGGCTATAAGGCGATACCGGTAATTTAAACCATTGACTACCAGAATCAAATTCAATGAGTGGTCGGAACCGGTCTTGAACACGGGATTTCCAAATCTCAAGGTAAGCGCTCTAACCACTGGGCAGTAGGCTTGGATAAATTCTGCCAGCAGAATTTCGAGAAGAATAAGCGATTTTTGAGCTGAGCATTCTGCTGGCAGAATAAAGCATTTTCGAGCAGAATTTTGGCAGAATAAGGGAAAATTAGCGGCAATAACGATATGCATAACGGTTCTAAGAAAAGTGTAAAACTAAACAAAAAAACAAATGGAAAATACTTTGTGTTTGATTTGATTATTTGACCTAAAGTAATATGAATTATAATATTATTGTATAGCTGTGTATAGTCCTGTAGCGCTGTGTATAGCCCTTTATAGCTGTTTATAGCTCTGTGCCGCTGTGTCTAGCTCTGTATAGCCCTGTATAGCTCTGTATTGCTCTGTATGGCTGTGTATAAATCTGTATAGCTGTGTATAGTTATGTATAGCCGTGTATACCCCAGTATAGCTGGATATAGCCCTGTATACACGTAGCTGTGTATAGATCTGTATTGCCGTGTATAGCCCTGTATAGCCCTGTATAGCTCTGCAAAGCCCTGTATAGCTGTGTATGGCTCTGTATTGCTGTGTATAGTCCTGTATAGTTCTGTATAGCTCTGCATTGCTCTGTATAGCTATTTATAGCCCTGTGTAGCAGTGTACGGCATTGCATAGCTGTGTATAGTTCTGTGTACAGCTGTAGCTATGTATAGCTCTGTATAGGCCTGTGTAGCTGTGTATAGCCCAGTATAACCCAGTATAGCTGTGTATAGCCCTGTATAGCTCTATATAGCTCTGTATAGCCCGGTACAGATTTGTATAGTTGTATAGCTGTGTATAGCTCTCTATCGCTGTGTATAGCCTTGTATAGTTGTGTATAGCCCTGTAGAGCATTGTATAGCTCTGTATTGGTCTCTATAGGTATTTATAGCACTGTACCGTTGTTTATAGCTCAGTATAGCTGTGTATAGTTCTGTATAGTTCTGTATAGCTGTATATAGCTCTGTATAAGCCTGTATAGCTGCGTATAGCCCAGTATAGCTGTGCCTGTCTAAAACAATCTGGATGACAAACTTTACCGACAAACTTTACTTACAAAATTATTTTGCTCACAAGTAACAATAAATGTAGTGTGATGCATCAGACAATTTATCATTTCTGATTACCGGTAGTTAAAATTCACGGGAAAGCCCCTTGATGTCACGCTATAGTGATAATGTGAATATTTAAACACACTTTAATCTAGATGACAAACTTTACTCACAAACTTTACTCAAAACTTTACCCACAAACTTTAATTTACTCATAAACCTTTATTCACAAACTAACTTATTAGAATGAATTTATGAGATCATTTTCATGGTGAACCCCCATTCTTTATTTCCGAGAATGTCATGCTATGGTGATTCTTTCCTGTTCCATTTGATGACGCAAATATTCAAACGCACTTTTATTTTTGAAAATTTGAGACTAGCCAGAAGAATTGATTTTTGGTTAATCGAATGATGAAGCAAAACGATGTCATTTGGCGATGTAATCAATTTGTTATATAATAGTTAGATAACTTTAAGCAATTGTGTGAAATCAACTCATGAACATCATGGATCCGTAAACAGAAGCACACTCCATCGCTTGCTAACCGCAAACCGCTTTTAAACCGCTTGAAAACGCAATGTGGTTAGCTGTGATACTTTTACAGTAATATGAGAATCGTAACATTGAAGCCATAAAAATTATTAAATCATATAGTTTTCCAAACATAATAAAATAATATAGTTTCCATAAAAGTATTTCCATAAAATGATTATAATAAAATTGAACTACCAAATGGTAAGTAGTATAGGAGTTGGTCGGTTTTGGGAATATTAAAAAGGAAATGGTCCCGAACCGCCAACTCCTATATACACCAAAAATTCGAAGAACGAGTGTCTTTGAAACATGTAACTTAGCAACAGAAAGTGTTGAATTTCTGACGTCTAGAATTACCTGTAACTTCCAATAAATTGCCAGGAGGAAATCGGCACTGGGGATGAAGTTTGTTTAGTCAGGTTACAGCTGTAGTTTTTTTTTTCTGTGTATTTGCAAAATCAATTTTCCTCTGTATTTTCGAAATGTTCCAGAATATTCTCTAAACACTACTCTAATTATACCTTAAACACACGTCAAAGGGATATGGGTCACTAACAAAGCGACCAATGGGCATGCTTTTCAGTTAATTATGTTAATTATGGAGTTCGAGTTTTCATTTTCATTTTCCTTCGCTTCTTTAATTGCAAGTGTGATTAGTCCGCGAGAAAAGGTTTACTTGTCAGCCTCCCACAAAGTGATCTCATCTACGAAGACACACTTTTCTGGTAAGATATCTTAGTACCGACTTAATTTTTCACGCAACTGAATTCGGGGATATATAAAGTAACAACAAACCTGTAGCATCGCACCTCAAATAACTAGATTTGTATTCAGTCAACATTTTCTGACCTCTACCTTGTTGTTGTATAAGATGTGAGTTTCACTCTTGTTTCAGCGATTCATTTCGTTTGTGTACGTGATGCAGTAACTGTTGTTTAACTGTAGTATGACATAATGGTTGCTTTCAGTTCACGGAAATCCATGGTTTCTCAGGCGTGAAATAAATGATCCTGTGGTAGTTTCCTTGGTTTTAGCCTTGGGCTACAAAATGTCTTGAACGTTTCCTGATCGTTTTTGGGAAGCTTCTGCAAGTACCGGAGCAGAAATTAAGTAAAACAAAAGAAACAAAAGGCAGAAAACAACAGAAGTCCAAATAAAGACTAATCCCAAGTGACCAAAAACACAATGCTTTCCGGTACCTGCAGAAAGACCCCGTTTTGCCTCGTTAACTCGTGTTACGAATTGAATCGAGATGGTTGTCCAACCTCGTTAGGAGAGAACCCTGGGAACAAGGTTGGATCGTTTTCTTCTCCATACAATTAATTATTCCGCACTTTCTGAAGTTTGCGAAACGAAACGATGAAACTAAGTACTTTGATAGAGTAATTTGCGAAAAGAAAACGATTCGTCTGTTTTGTGAAATCGGAAAAGCTACAATTTCAATTGTTATATAGCTGAGTTTTTTCCCCCAACATCGCGCGCTCTCATTGGTTACTTCGAGGTCACATGACATCTAACAATATTTAATATTAATACTAATATTTCGCGTCCAAAGTCTCTGAGTGGTTAACAGTGCAAAATCTATGACGTCAGAGGTTAACAGTGCTCTGGAATAATCAATTTCCGGAATTTCAAAATTTTAGGAGTTCCGGTTACACCGAAAAGTGAAATAAGGCGATCATTAGAACTCAAGCATTTACAACAGCAGCGACAAATCTTCCTGTTTACAAGTTAAGTGGAAGAGTTTTGCGCCACATTCGTAAATTACAAGCTACAGTATTTTACACTCGGTAGTTTACGCATGAGCAGTTTGATAGATCAATAAGCCAATCAACACAGTTCTGAAAATTGATTATTCCAGAGCTCCGTGTCTTGGCGCTGACCAAAAAACACGTGGGCTCTAGGGACGAGATTGGGAAGCGTGCATAGAAAGACTGGCTTGTGAGCATGCGCAGTATCTCGTGGAATCTCTGCGGGGGATGACTGGTAGAATAACAAGTACAAAGCTACTGTAAGCTGAAAATCGGCCGTTTAGTATGTTTACAGTCGATTTCACATTACTTTATATTACCGCATCACGTTACTTAGTTCCGTTGGGAAATTGGATACTACGTCACAAAGTAGCAAATAACGTGGCGAATTAGACAACCAAATTGCGAAATTTGAAATGAACCTCCCAGTTCCACCAGATCGAACTTCGCAACTTCACCGAATGAGCCCTTTACCGTCCGAGATTCGTGACATTGTAAACAAGTGATTTGAGGATTCAACACCTAAGCGTAGACAACTAGCTTTGCAAGAAATGTAGGTATTAAAGTGCGGGCTATAGACGAAAGAGAGAAATGATGCTCGCAATTATATGGACAACTGAAGCAATTGTCCCTAATGGACACCCGAAATGTTCAGGTGGCTCCAACGGGAATCGAACCTATGACCTCTGCGATACATACATACATACATACATACATGCACGCTTGATTTAAACACGGTGAAACCTTCAGTAAGAATACAATAGCTATAGTACAATAACATTCAGTACCAACTTTGGTAATAAAAATACTGTTTTACAAGGTTGCCGTGTGGGAGCCTAACCCTCATTTTCACTGATAAAATCGATTCATTTCTCTTTAAAAAGATCTAACTGATTTGATCGTACGTAAATTGTTGGGTAAGCTGTTCCATTGTGAGGCCGCACTGTAGCTAAAACCTTTTTTTGAGATAGTTGGTATTTGGTTTGGGCACATTAAGCTTCATTTCTAAATTCCTGCATGGACATTATATTTTGTGGTGCGAATTGAAAACAGGTCCTGTAGATAATCCGGAACAAGACCATTTAATATTTTAAACATTAGGGTGGCTGTGAGCTTTTTCCGATGCTTAGCGAGATTGTCCTGACGGAGTGAGGTAAGAAGATGGTTAGCACTCACGTCGTAACTACTCTTTGTGATGCCGGTGCAATGCTCTACCAACTGAACTATGAAGCCATACAGTTGGCTGGATTGTGCGGTCTAGATGTCTGACATGAAATTCTATGCGATACTTATTTCAACATATTTCACTTTGATGAAAAGATATATGGAATGGATCATATATGAACTGCGGATATGAAATCAAGTGAAGCCACGATCTTCGCAGTTATGAACGAAATTTTTACAATTGCGTAGAGAAGCCTGAAAAATTCAGGACTTCAACGGGGTTTGAACCCGTAAATCGTCAACGCTAATTTTGTACCCTTGTTGATGAATTTAATGCCGTTTAAGAGCGATTTCACCTTAATGGAGATAAATTTATCTTTCCAAAAAGCTTTCTTCTATATTTCGTGATGCTAAAGATCTTCCTTGTTTGTTTTTCAAGCTGCAGAATATTCGTAAAACACTCGAAACACTCCGCACGGCAACATTTCGTAACAAGTTCTTTAAGTTGAAATTACAGAAATTTGCCATCCCGACTGAAGTCTCTTCCAACATGTCGAAACTATTAATTTCCTCTCGTATACCGATGATTAATAACTGGAGTCCTCATATTAATTGCACATGCATGACCTGTCGCGATCTGACGTGGGCAACGCGAGAGCGAGGGACTAATCCCCCGAGGGTATGCAATACACGCGCGCTTGCTCGCATTTTCTTGGGTTCTCTGTCCAGTCGGCAAACTCATAGGCAATAGCTTTTAACCTCTGAAACACTTTGAGTGGTTCACTGATTTCTCCCTAAAAGGATTGGCTGGACTGTCGAATTATTGCATGGGTCTTTGCCTGCATTGAAACTTTGTTAAGTTTCATTCAAATTTCTCCAAACCAAAGTAGCCGGGTCAAAATATTAATTAAGGAATGACCTGTTGGTTACTAAAATGAGATCATTTTGGGTATGTCTACACTATACCGGATATTTCTTTCACTGAAAGGAAAATCATATCGGATAGGGCTTTTAATTGTTTACGCATAGCAACGTTTTCGGCGCAGTTTCTGCGAAAGAATGACTCTGCACCGCTTCAACTTAAAATCAATTTTTATGTATAGCATAGACTTCTGTGCAACTTTTAAATTTTTTTTGTAAGCCAGGAAAAAGTCGTCGTCACAGAGCGAGTAATGGAACTCTTTCCCTCTGTATCTTTAAAAACCCGTTTCAGTCATCAAAGCTTTGAAAATTATTTCCTTGTTCTCTTCTTGAGAACATGTTTAAGGGTATCTTTTCAGAATGAGCAAACCATGTTTTCTTTTCCCGACAGAGGTGAATGAAATGAAATCCGCTTATTATATTTATTCATTTATTTTTGTTTTAGGTCCTTTTCGCTATTGTGGCATTGCTTTATTATCACTGATTCGTGATGTCCTTGCACCCTTATCGTGATGAGGAGTTAAATCATTTCAAGTGTTTGTCTCTGGTTTTAAATGAATTCCCAAAGGCTTTACGTCAGACTTTTAAGGCGATGTGGGACACCACCATTGGGCATCGCCCTGGCTACCAGCTTTGGGATGACTCCACTGCTGTGAGAAATCTCTTTGTCTCTACAGAGGGTGGGACAACTAAAGTTCCTACACACCAGTCGTACAATGAATGGGATTGTACCGCCTTCTTCCAGGCTACCATCTTTGCAAAGTCCTTCAGTATTCATTCCAAAACACTCAATGATTTGTATGTGAAGCCCCGAACTGTTCCTTATGGAAGTTTCCATGGATCTGTGTTGAGCCCAGTAGGAGATAATGCCGAGACCTTTGCACTGGCTATTGATCAGCTTCGGCGTTTGAGGAATGCAGTTTGTCATTCTTCTCGCTTGGAGATGGACAAAGCAACATTTGACCAGAACATTCAGTACGCTAAAGAAGCGTTCAAAGCTCTAGGAATTCCAACTGCATCGATTGATGTTATTGGAAATTTGACTGCATCTGACTTTCCGACAACAGAAGTCCGTAAGTTGGAACAACAGGTAAGGGAAGAGAAGCAAGCATACATAAAATGTTTAGAGAGCAGAAATGCAGATATGAAAAAGGTTGAGGAGTCCTTAAAGAAGAGCCTCACTGCCAACAAAGAGGTCGCGGATGGCTTGAGGATGCAACAGGAACATATGAGTGCGTTAGGGAAGGAGATCCATGAGCTAAAAAAGAAGGAAGAGGAACGATATAAAGAAGCAGAAAAAACAGGTAAAACACTGGGACAACTGTTTTCAAGACTCTTTTTAAAAACAGCAGCAGATAGCAATAGGCATGACAAACAACACACTGTTTGTCTGTTAAAATATGACAAAAAGACAGACAGATCTTCCATGTATCTTGAGTGGTTAAAAGAAAAACAAACAACACAAGTTACATAAAAATAAACGAAACTGTTACAGTACCGCTTGAAACTATTTGTGCATTTGCGGCGGTTCTTCCGAGGTCAAAATGCGGATTCGATCTCCAGCTTGACCGAGATAAAACATCGTTTACGGAAAACGAAAGCCGAGGTTTTACCTAGGTTTTTTCCGGTTGATTTACTCTGCAGTTGAGAGATAACGCGGCGAGGCTTTTGTTGGCATTGTTTTCCACTACAAAAGGCAGGCTTAAGTTTTTGAAATTGTCGCAACTGTGACTTTATAAAAGTGCGTGTTTGGAAATTGATAGGGTCGAAAAGTGAAGCCAACATACAGTTTCTCAAGTCGGGAGTTTTAAATCATTTCCTTCGTTTCAAGAAAACTTTCTTCTTATAAGCGTCGTAATTAAATAGTTTCTTTGTTTCGAGCGGTACAGTAGTTATTAAATTTGCTCTTACAGCTAACCTAATCAAAGCCAAAGGTTAATTTCTGAGATGACGTCACAAACAAATTTTCTTTCTTTATTACATATGTAGTCTACTAATTATGTTTATTATAACTAGATAATTTATGTTGTGACGAGGAGTTTCTGAAGTGACGTCATCTTAGGAACGTGGCCAATATTGCACAAGATCTGTCTTCATTTTTATGACGGCAACTGAAGTTTTCTACTTCTACAATGCACTGAAAAACGGGAAATATGCCTGCTGTATAACATTTTCGGTTATGTGCACAAAGTTGGAGATGATATTTGTTTTTACTTCTTGATATCTTCTCTATCAACCAGAAAAAGGATATTAAAAAAAGTAAGCAACGTCTACTTTGTGTTTTACTTTTGCATTACAAAGACATCAAGTCAACAGTCCCAGGATCTGTTCTTCCTTCAATCATTCCAAACTTCACTGGCCGACAGAGTGAATGCCAAGAGATCGTGGATCTAGTGAGTTCCGAACACTTTCGAATCGTGACGATCTGGGGCTCACCCGGATTCGGAAAGACATCGGTTGCTATAGCGGTGGGGCACCAACTGCAGTCTCGACGCTTTCCTGTTTGTTTCCTTTCATTACGAGGACTTCAGACAAAGGCACATCTGACATCAAAGCTTTTCAGCCTCATAAGGCAAGCCATCCCGAGTCAGATATCAGAATCTCAGCCTCTGTCCTTTGAAGATGAGCTAATTGAGACCCTCAGCAACATTTCAGATTCCTGCGTATTTATTCTTGATAATGTCGATGATCTGCTAGAGAGTGGCTTTCCAAATGTAAAAGAAGACGTCCTGCAACTATTTGAAGAAATTCTCACGCGAAATAAGAAGATAACTCTGGTGGTGACGACACGAGAATCATTTGAATTTATCAACTTGAATTTCCAAGGGCACCAATCAATAAGAATAAGGTCACTGGATGACACCTCATCTCGTACGTTAGTTCATGAATTGGTGCCAAATGCGACTCCCGATGACTGCGTTCAAATTGCCCAAATATGCGGTTGTGTGCCTCTTGCAATGAAGTTAATGTGCTCTCTAGTTTCTGAAGATGGTGTTCAACCAAGCCAGTGTTTGATTGAGTTCAATGAGTCCACAACAGAAAGTATCGTCGTCATCTTAGACAATACAGATTATCCAGCTAATCAAAGATTGCAGTTCTTATATGAAAAGTCCTTCCACAGACTTTCTCCCGAACAAAAAGAAGCATTTGTGTCTTTGTCTGTTCTTCCGGGATGTTTCACCACGACTCTCGCAGCAGCTGTATTGAATGTTAGAAAGTGGGAGGCCATCACAATGTTGAAATTACTCCAAAGAAAATCCTTTCTCGATTCAGACTCCCAGCCTGGAACATTCATAATGCATAAGCTTCTTCAGTCATTTGCTAAAGAAACAGGAGATCAGCGAATGGAAGAAATAGTAGCAAATGCAAAGTGCCGTTTCCTTGCGCATTACATTTCTCGTTTCGACAAATTGAATGATGAGTTTCTAAATGGTCATTCCATGGACGCATTCATTGCATTCTATGAGGAAAAACAGATTTTTATAGAAAGTCTAGTAGACGGTTGCACAGATCCCAGGATAGCCGAGAATGTTTTTAAAGTTTTGATTAAAGCAGAAATGTTTCTGGACACGTTGTTTTGGTGTTCTATGGAATCTGACAATTTTGACACTATCTACGATTCGGCCTTAAAGGCAGCCAATGCTCTAGGAAATACACATTACCGGAGTCGTTTACTAGCTTCTAAAGCATTTAGTGAAATTACCTGGGGAGCAGGAGGAAGTTCAATGCAACTTCTCAAGAAGGCATATGAAATCCAGTCAAAATCTTGTTTAGTTTCTGATGATGAAAGGAGTAAATATTTGTGTTACTTTGGCATCTGTCAGCTTGTTAACGGCGAGGTTGAGAGCGGGATACAGTGCCTGCAAGAGGCTCTTTCTTTAATGCGTGAAAGTGGAGAGCAGAAAATTCTGAGGCTCGTTGTTAACCAAGTCATGGCGGTCTACTATCAGTTCTTAAACGACCCATCTACCTCGACTTACTACTATGACAAAGCACACAAGGAATGCAATTCCGCTGCAGACGAGCAACTGATTGTTATTCCACCTTTGGGACGCAAAGGAAAAAAAACCAAAAAATGGCAAAGAACTTCAAACAAATACTTTTGACTCGGAAAATTATTGGCCATTGCAATTCCTAGTTATATTTCACATCAGGAAAGCAGCAAAGAACTTCTTT
>NC_090882.1:10072477-10077477 GCF_036669935.1 Montipora foliosa
ATGAATAACCGATGTCACGTAATTTCTTCAATTGCAATAGAGCTTGTTTTCGATAGCAAATGAAACGTGCTGTAAACAAGAACGACGGAAGCCACCCCCGTGAGTTGCTGAGTACTGTAGGCCCCAATGAGCCACACGAACGACTTATTTTAGGGCTGAGCCTGAACTTTCTTGTTCTTCTTTGTTGTTGTTGTTGTTTTTGCTATTTGAGCCTGAAAGCATTCTTAACATTTTCTTAAACTGAAGTTGTGTGGCATACTAAGTTCGACTATAACTAAACGAAGTTGTTCTTCGGTGTAGCATGCAATAAGAACACCACATTGTTAATGTTAAAAGACTTCGCTAAGTATTCGAGTGAATTTTCCTGTGTAGACTACCGTTTTACATTTCTTTTGCCGTTATTTATACTACTCACAAAAAACAAAAAAAACAAATGAGCAAAATAATTTAAAGACATTCTTAACTCACTCTCAGCCTGGGTATGTTGTTATGTACCAGTCAAATCGAAGCTTCAACATCCCCCTCGGGCAACCCCCCGGGCATTTGAATTTTTGGAAAATTTTTGTTGAAATCCCCCCTCCCCGGGCCAAAAAGCTGTTGCCTCGTCATAGGTCTATTTCAGGTGATCAAATGAATTCGAATTCCCCACCCCCTAGGAGCGTTGATCAAATGCTTCGCCCCCAGGAAGACTAAGATGATCAAATTCCCTCCCCCCGGGCAGGAAAAGGTGTCAAATGCCCGGAATATGCCCGAGGGGGGTGGGGGAGGGAAGATGTTGAAGCTTCGATTTGACTAGTACATTAGTATGTTCTTAAACTTTGGTTAATCTCTGGCGTGAAAGGTGTTCTTGTAACCTGAAAATGCCCGGCTTTTGTTGGCATTGTTTTCCACTACAAAAGGCAGGCTTAAGTTTTTGAAATTGTCGCAACTGTGACTTTATAAAAGTGCGTGTTTGGAAATTGATAGGGTCGAAAAGTGAAGCCAACATACAGTTTCTCAAGTCGGGAGTTTTAAATCATTTCCTTCGTTTCAAGAAAACTTTCTTCTTATAAGCGTCGTAATTAAATAGTTTCTTTGTTTCGAGCGGTACAGTAGTTATTAAATTTGCTCTTACAGCTAACCTAATCAAAGCCAAAGGTTAATTTCTGAGATGACGTCACAAACAAATTTTCTTTCTTTATTACATATGTAGTCTACTAATTATGTTTATTATAACTAGATAATTTATGTTGTGACGAGGAGTTTCTGAAGTGACGTCATCTTAGGAACGTGGCCAATATTGCACAAGATCTGTCTTCATTTTTATGACGGCAACTGAAGTTTTCTACTTCTACAATGCACTGAAAAACGGGAAATATGCCTGCTGTATAACATTTTCGGTTATGTGCACAAAGTTGGAGATGATATTTGTTTTTACTTCTTGATATCTTCTCTATCAACCAGAAAAAGGATATTAAAAAAAAGTAAGCAACGTCTACTTTGTGTTTTACTTTTGCATTACAAAGACATCAAGTCAACAGTCCCAGGATCTGTTCTTCCTTCAATCATTCCAAACTTCACTGGCCGACAGAGTGAATGCCAAGAGATCGTGGATCTAGTGAGTTCCGAACACTTTCGAATCGTGACGATCTGGGGCTCACCCGGATTCGGAAAGACATCGGTTGCTATAGCGGTGGGGCACCAACTGCAGTCTCGACGCTTTCCTGTTTGTTTCCTTTCATTACGAGGACTTCAGACAAAGGCACATCTGACATCAAAGCTTTTCAGCCTCATAAGGCAAGCCATCCCGAGTCAGATATCAGAATCTCAGCCTCTGTCCTTTGAAGATGAGCTAATTGAGACCCTCAGCAACATTTCAGATTCCTGCGTATTTATTCTTGATAATGTCGATGATCTGCTAGAGAGTGGCTTTCCAAATGTAAAAGAAGACGTCCTGCAACTATTTGAAGAAATTCTCACGCGAAATAAGAAGATAACTCTGGTGGTGACGACACGAGAATCATTTGAATTTATCAACTTGAATTTCCAAGGGCACCAATCAATAAGAATAAGGTCACTGGATGACACCTCATCTCGTACGTTAGTTCATGAATTGGTGCCAAATGCGACTCCCGATGACTGCGTTCAAATTGCCCAAATATGCGGTTGTGTGCCTCTTGCAATGAAGTTAATGTGCTCTCTAGTTTCTGAAGATGGTGTTCAACCAAGCCAGTGTTTGATTGAGTTCAATGAGTCCACAACAGAAAGTATCGTCGTCATCTTAGACAATACAGATTATCCAGCTAATCAAAGATTGCAGTTCTTATATGAAAAGTCCTTCCACAGACTTTCTCCCGAACAAAAAGAAGCATTTGTGTCTTTGTCTGTTCTTCCGGGATGTTTCACCACGACTCTCGCAGCAGCTGTATTGAATGTTAGAAAGTGGGAGGCCATCACAATGTTGAAATTACTCCAAAGAAAATCCTTTCTCGATTCAGACTCCCAGCCTGGAACATTCATAATGCATAAGCTTCTTCAGTCATTTGCTAAAGAAACAGGAGATCAGCGAATGGAAGAAATAGTAGCAAATGCAAAGTGCCGTTTCCTTGCGCATTACATTTCTCGTTTCGACAAATTGAATGATGAGTTTCTAAATGGTCATTCCATGGACGCATTCATTGCATTCTATGAGGAAAAACAGATTTTTATAGAAAGTCTAGTAGACGGTTGCACAGATCCCAGGATAGCCGAGAATGTTTTTAAAGTTTTGATTAAAGCAGAAATGTTTCTGGACACGTTGTTTTGGTGTTCTATGGAATCTGACAATTTTGACACTATCTACGATTCGGCCTTAAAGGCAGCCAATGCTCTAGGAAATACACATTACCGGAGTCGTTTACTAGCTTCTAAAGCATTTAGTGAAATTACCTGGGGAGCAGGAGGAAGTTCAATGCAACTTCTCAAGAAGGCATATGAAATCCAGTCAAAATCTTGTTTAGTTTCTGATGATGAAAGGAGTAAATATTTGTGTTACTTTGGCATCTGTCAGCTTGTTAACGGCGAGGTTGAGAGCGGGATACAGTGCCTGCAAGAGGCTCTTTCTTTAATGCGTGAAAGTGGAGAGCAGAAAATTCTGAGGCTCGTTGTTAACCAAGTCATGGCGGTCTACTATCAGTTCTTAAACGACCCATCTACCTCGACTTACTACTATGACAAAGCACACAAGGAATGCAATTCCGCTGCAGACGAGCAACTGATTGTTATTCCACCTTTGGGACGCAAAGGAAAAAAAACCAAAAAATGGCAAAGAACTTCAAACAAATACTTTTGACTCGGAAAATTATTGGCCATTGCAATTCCTAGTTATATTTCACATCAGGAAAGCAGCAAAGAACTTCTTTGACACTGACACCCAGCAATTTGTAATTAACCCTGCCCTTCGAATGTTAAATGATCTCCAGATAAATTCCAAAACCCCTTTTTATTTGTTTCATTTTTGCGGTAATGTTATGGTACTTCTGGAGTCAATACTCACAGAAGAGGGAATTGTTGGATCAGGTTTCGAAGAATCAGTCACACGTCACCAAGCAACACTCGAGCAATTCAAACATAGCTCTTCAGGCCCAGAGAAGAACGTTGATTCAACCGTGACCCGTCGTTCTCAAGAATGCAATCACACTCTTGCAAAGATCGACCAAGACTTCGGTAAATTGCACCACCACAAGAAGAACTACTTAAAGGCTCTTAATTTCAAGACGTGCGCTCTTGATATCCTATTGGGAAAAAGTAAACAAAAACCAAATGCATTCTTAGCCCATAGCTACCATTCACTCGGGGTGACACAGCATTCGTTAGGTGATTTTACATCTGCTCTGCAGTCAAAGCAGCGGGCATTAGATTTGCGACTAAAATTGTTCGGAGAAGATCATGCAAGAACAGCTCATAGTTACCATGAACTCGGGGTGACACAGCATTCGTTAGGTGATTTTACCTCTGCTCTGCAGTCAAAGCAGCGGGCATTAGATTTGCGACTAAAATTGTTCGGAGAAGATCATGCAAGAACAGCTAATAGTTACCATGAACTCGGGCTGACACAGCATTCCTTAGGTGATTTTACCTCTGCTCTGCAGTCAAAGCAGCGGGCATTAGATTTGCGACTAAAATTGTTCGGAGAAGATCATGTAAGCACAGCTGAGAGTTACCATTCACTCGGGGTGACACAGCATTCGTTAGGTGATTTTACCTCTGCTCTGCAGTCAAAGCAGCGGGCATTAGATTTGCGACTAAAATTCTTCGGAGAAGATCATGCAAGAACAGCTAATAGTTACCATGAACTCGGGGTGACACAGCATTCTTTAGGTGATTTTACCTCTGCTCTACAGTCTGATCAACGGGCATTAGATGTGCGAATAAAATTGTTCGGAGAAGATCATGCAAGCACAGCTGAGAGTTACCATTCACTCGGGGTGACACAGCATTCGTTAGGTGATTTTACCTCTGCTCTGCAGTCAAAGCAGCGGGCATTAGATTTGCGACTAAAATTGTTCGGAGAAGATCATGCAAGAACAGCTAATAGTTACCATGAACTCGGGGTGACACAGCATTCTTTAGGTGATTTTACCTCTGCTCTACAGTCTGATCAACGGGCATTAGATGTGCGAATAAAATTGTTCGGAGAAGATCATGCAAGCACAGCTGAGAGTTACCATTCACTCGGGGTGACACAGCATTCGTTAGGTGATTTTACCTCTGCTCTACAGTTTGATCAACGGGCATTAGATGTGCGAATAAAATTGTTCGGAGAAGATCATGCAAGAACAGCTGAGAGTTACCATTCACTCGGGGTGATACAGCATTCGTTAGGCGATTTTACCTCTGCTCTTAAGTCAAAGCAGCGGGCATTAGATTTGCGACTAAAATTGTTCGGAGAAGATCATGCAAGCACGGCTGAGAGTTACCATTCACTCGGGGTGACACAGCATTCGTTAGGCAATTTTACCTCTGCTATGCAGTCTGCTCAA
>NC_090882.1:10082477-10102477 GCF_036669935.1 Montipora foliosa
CCTCGGTGTAAAAACCTGTGAAACTTACCGATGACGTAACATAACTGAAAGAAAACAAAAGCGAAAAAAAAAAACCATCAAAGAATAACCTAACCCTACAAGGAGCTAACAAAACAAAGAAAAAGTTTCACAGGTTTTTACACCGAGGTAAATCCACCATTTTAGTATTCTTTTATTTGATTACAAATTGACCCTTTTAGTCTCGTTCAAGGGTAAATATTCTTTTGAATTTTACGTTTGAAAGCGAGGCCAAAAGGGCCAATTTGCAAGGAAACAAAAGAATACTAAAATGGGGGCCATTTTGGAATAAGGTGTATGTTGCTATACGCAACTCACTGGAACATAGGATTCTGATCTGTAAAGAGCAACATCGAATTAGAGACGTCACTACTGGCTGTTCCCTCCAGGCTTAAAAATTAATATTGGGGACAATGTTCTTTTTGATGGGGTAACACCAAGGAGCCCATGAGTAGGAGCTTGCCTCTCCCATACAAGCCCCATGAGTCAACCTTTGCTCGTATCTTTCTATTTTTAGAACGCCACGAGTTCTTCGGCTCTGCACACACTGTTTAGAATGTCCAGTCAGAATATAATTATTGTGGAACAAAGACAAAAATCAGTAGCAAAAGCAATGTATACAAATTGTGCAAATTGATGTAAATTGTTGTAAATGTGAGTTTCCTGCGGAAGGATTAGTTCTAAAAATAGAAAGATACGCGCAAAGGTTGACTCAAGGATATAATGCATAGGGATGCTCCTACTCATGGGCTCCTGGTAACACATTTTAAGAACAAAGTGGATTGAGTATTCTCTATTATGAATTCAAAAGATCACGAGAATTACAGCTTCTAACCTTGAACACATGTACACCCACCTTCTTTATGAATAACCGATGTCACGTAATTTCTTCAATTGCAATAGAGCTTGTTTTCGATAGCAAATGAAACGTGCTGTAAACAAGAACGACGGAAGCCACCCCCGTGAGTTGCTGAGTACTGTAGGCCCCAATGAGCCACACGAACGACTTATTTTAGGGCTGAGCCTGAACTTTCTTGTTCTTCTTTGTTGTTGTTGTTGTTTTTGCTATTTGAGCCTGAAAGCATTCTTAACATTTTCTTAAACTGAAGTTGTGTGGCATACTAAGTTCGACTATAACTAAACGAAGTTGTTCTTCGGTGTAGCATGCAATAAGAACACCACATTGTTAATGTTAAAAGACTTCGCTAAGTATTCGAGTGAATTTTCCTGTGTAGACTACCGTTTTACATTTCTTTTGCCGTTATTTATACTACTCACAAAAAACAAAAAAAACAAATGAGCAAAATAATTTAAAGACATTCTTAACTCACTCTCAGCCTGGGTATGTTGTTATGTACCAGTCAAATCGAAGCTTCAACATCCCCCTCGGGCAACCCCCCGGGCATTTGAATTTTTGGAAAATTTTTGTTGAAATCCCCCCTCCCCGGGCCAAAAAGCTGTTGCCTCGTCATAGGTCTATTTCAGGTGATCAAATGAATTCGAATTCCCCACCCCCTAGGAGCGTTGATCAAATGCTTCGCCCCCAGGAAGACTAAGATGATCAAATTCCCTCCCCCCGGGCAGGAAAAGGTGTCAAATGCCCGGAATATGCCCGAGGGGGGTGGGGGAGGGAAGATGTTGAAGCTTCGATTTGACTAGTACATTAGTATGTTCTTAAACTTTGGTTAATCTCTGGCGTGAAAGGTGTTCTTGTAACCTGAAAATGCCCGGAGTTAAATGGTGAAAATGCCCGGAGTTAAATAGTGAGCTGTAGAGATGTAGATACAAAGAGACTATACATGAAAAACATATTTCCACTGCGGGCTTTCTTTTCTTTACTGCTTAGCTAACTGATTCATATATAACAGCTGCCGGGTGATGGTGTAACACAAATGATCTTAACACTCATTTCTTCTTTGTTACAAATAAAAGCACATTCAGAATGAAACCATCTGCAACCGGTGAAATGATTGACAAATAAGGTTTCAGAAATAAATACCAGACACCGCCCTCTATGCAACTGACTTGAATGACAAGCAATACTCTGCTTGAATCGTGAACAGTCCTGCCGAAATATTGCAAGACAAAACACTCCAGGGGTCAAGTGTTCATACAGAACGTGTGTAACGCGAGAGCTAAGGTCGAGTAGTGCAATTTCTCTCGCGGTTCTTAACAACTGAAGTGGAATGGCTCTGGTCTATGACTGCTGGGATAACTTTTTTCATTAAATACGTCATTGAACGTGTTATTTTATAAACTGACCACGAGACAAAGGCGATCACTTTCGTCCCTCCAAAATGCTGATAAGAAGTGAACTACATCTAATGACTCTTGTCTGTGTTGTCTTTTCGGCTAATGGATTTTGGCTGTCACAGAAACCAACTCCGCCGGTAAATGAAATCAAGACGCCAGTAATAATTTACAATTGGTAACGTAAAATTCTTGTTTTACTGAGGTTCTATTGTTAAGTACTCTTCCTTATTGCGCATCAAAAATATCGACACCAAATTATTTAGTTTCATAAGAAGGGTCGTCTTAAATTAGAAACAATAAGAAAGTCATAAAAGGACTCAATACTGGAATCACTGCTCTCGCGCAAACTGATCTACTGCTGATTTGCCAGGAGGATTTTGCAACCGAGCAGGACCTGAGCACCAGAGAAACGGTATAAAATAATTGCGTGTATTTGTCGCGGCAAAGACAAAACACTAAAAGATTCAAGAGGCTCTTTACTTAGCCAAAATGGTTATTACGAGAAACCTACAAAGCCGTTTTTGCTTTATTTGCATTTTATTTTTTGCTTATATGTAGAAAGGTTACGTAATCTAATCACGTCTCAGACTATTAACCTGTAGATTTTGCTGTCGGTCGTCTGTTGGGATTTCCGGAAGAGAAAAAAAACATTCGTTGCTCTCCACTGAGCTCATCAGGTGACCTCTTGATTCTCTTATTTCATGTATCCCTATTTACGTGCAGTACAAATAAACCATTTTGTTTTGTTTTGTTTTTTGTCTTTAATTTTTTTGCAAATGGCCAAAAACTCCAAGGTCGAGAATACAAAGAAGCCGTGACTGGATAACGCACAAAACAGAAAACAGGGTCTGCGCGGGCCTTTTTTTTTTTACCAACAATGGAACTTACACACAAGAAAAGAAATTATTGGAGAGTACAAAGGTTCGGGAATCTCAGCTTACTGAACGTTACGCAATAGTCAGGAACTGTCACATCACGCTCCAATCACGAGACCGGTAGCAGTGTCACGCAACGCTCTCCCCTCTCTTTGTCTCCTCACCTACAAAGGAGGCAGAGAAGAGAGACCCCGGGAACAAGGTTGAAAACGTTTACGAGACCGTGAACGGTAAGTCAAGCTGCATGATTGGGGCCTGTTCTCAAGTTAATAGTTTTTTGGAAACTAAGTGGAGCGATGGACTAGCATCCCATCCAGGGAGGAGTAGAAATACTCTCGCTTCATGCTACAGTAGCCGGCCGGAGATAAGCGCCGGCCTGATGGGCCCCTAGCGTCGTAGCAGGCTTTACCTTTAAGCGGAGCCTGACGTGTTTTTGGCACGAGTAGTGGCCTCCCGCGATGCAAATAAATTTCGCTCGCTCTCTGCTTACTTATCGGGCAGTTCATGAATCTATTGATAACAGGATGTCTTGTTTTATGGATGCGGTCGACCTAACCAACCGTGCCTCATTTCAACCGGTGTAGCAGGTGTTCGATTGCATACATGGGGATGAAATCGGGCGAATGATAATTACCACAAACAGCGCACGCGTCTCGCGCGCGCTCTCTGAATTTGCGTGTCAAACGCCTATCACGCAGACTTGAAGGATATTGCACTTTTTTTCTAAGGTGTAATTATGACCTAAATTCATTATAACTTTATTGGTTTTATCAGTGCCCGGTACAGGCGGAGGTCAACTGCAGGCACACATCGGATTACTTTACTTTATGGCTCAAGAAAACCTCTTTGTTGCCTCTCGCCGTCAACTTCTGGGTTGACAACATGAGGTATAAATTGGTTTGGTACATGTAGCTATATCACACGAATTGATAACAAGAACTCACCATTGGAAGATTTGAAAGAAAAATTCTCCATGAATTGTTAGCTCAAAACTCCAAATTTAATCCGAATAAATAAACCGGAAAAATGACAAACTCGCAAAAAAATACAAAAACTCTTGCATAAAAACTAAAACTTGTATATACGCGTCAACAAAATAATTTGAAATGGTTGTTAGCAGAATGGATACTCCAAAATAAGGTGAGGCACTTCGTGTTGTGTACATACAGTGCCAAACGATGTTTATTTTCCCGCAAAACTTGGTTTAAAAATGGACACTTTTCTAAAGGCGATGAGGACTAGGCCAACTTAGGGAAATCTTACTCTTGGGTCACGGACTCTTTGTGTCAACCCAGGCCTAATGGGTTTTTCATGACGTTATGTATTGCTGACTGTCGTTTCTAAAAATAACGTGGGTAAAATTCACGGGGCCGGCCATATCCACTTATCTCGTTCTCTGTCTGGTTATTTTTTCTTGCGGAAGACTACAACTAAGACATTGGTTTTTTTTCAACAAAAATCAGACTTGTGTATAACGAGGAAACAAATATCATCGAGAACGCGCCAGGCGTTGAAACAAGAATTCCCGGATTTGGTAACACGGACACAATTGACCATCTGGATACAGATAATCTGGTGGCCTATTTTGCTCCTATGACAGATATTATGGTGTCTTGGGGATATGAGCAAGGTGTGACTGTCAGAGTAGCACCATATGACTTCAGATACGGGCCTGGTAAGCTATAAACCTTTTGTCCCGCAGAATACGTTTGTGAGCAAGCGTTTTCCTGAGATTTCATGCTTTGTGAGCAAAAACAAGCGACTAAATGAGGGTTAGCAAAGCGTCATGGGAAAACAACCACGGTTAGCAAAGCCCCACGGGAAAAGAGCTGTGTTTGAAAGCAGGAAACTAATTATCAATTTGAAAACTTCTACAGAGTCACAATCAGAGTATTTCACAAAGCTGAAGGACCTCATCGAGGAAACTTACTCGGCAAACAACAAGACCGTTACGCTACTCAGTCACAGTTTAAGATGTCCTTATTACACTCTTATGAAAGGGACCCGTTTCTCGAAAGTCCCGAAACTTTACGGGCCATTTTCAGGTGTCATAATTCCCTCTGTATCTCAAGAACGAAGAGGATTTGAGAAGTCAATTTTCACAGTCAGTTTGCTTTTTGTTACCTTGAATTTCGGCCCATAATACGTGACACGTTCTCCTCCAATCAGAAAACGTATTTGAGTTGGGAGGTATAACAAATCTCATTGACCACTCCTGATAGGGGCTTTTCAGAACCAATGAAACAATCAATAAAACGACAGAACAGAACAATAACAACTGTAAGAGAATACCAAAGGTCCTTATTGGAGTTGAGCCTGCAGGCACATTTTCTTTTATTTAAAACTTCATGCAAAAGAGGCTTATAAGGGTCAATTCAATACAAAATGACCCCCTAGCCTCGTTCATGTGGCAAAACCGCTGATAACTGCGATAAGGGCTATTGGCCGGAGGAAAACAAGTTGGCTATAAGGCGATAATTTAAACCATTGACTACCAGGATCAAATTCAACGAGTGGTCGGAACCGGTCTTGAACACGGGATTTCCAAATCTCAAGGCAAGCGCTCTAACCACTGGGCAGTAGGCTTGGATGAATTCTGCCAGCAGAATTTCGAGAAGAATAAGCGATTTTTGAGCTAAGCATTCTGCTGGCAGAATAAAGTATTTTCGAGCAGAATTTTAGCAGAATAAGGGAAAATTAGCGGCACTAATGATATGCATAACGGTTGTAAGAAAAGTGTAAAACTAAACAAAAAAACAAATGGAAAATACCTTGTGTTTGATTTGATTATTTAACCTAAAGTAATATGAATTATATTATTATTGTATAGCTGTGTATAGTCCTGTAGCGCTGTGTATAGCCCTTTATAGCTGTGTATAGCTCTGTACAGCTGTGTCTAGCTCTGTATAGCCCTGTATAGCTCTGTATAGCTCTGTATGGCTGTGTATAAATCTGTATAGCTGCGTATAGTTCTGTATAGCCGTGTATACCCCAGTATAGCTGGATATAGCCCTGTATACATGTAGCTGTGTATAGCTCTCTATAGCTGTGTATAGCTCTGTACTGCTTTGTATAGCCCTGTATAGCCCTGTATAGCTCTGCAAAGCCCTGTATAGCTGTTTATAGCTCTGTATTGCTGTGTATAGCCCTGTATAGCTCTGTATAGCTCTGCATTGCTCTTTATAGCTATTTATAGCCCTGTATGGCAGTGTACAACATTGCATAGCTGTGTATAATTCTGTGTACAGCTGTAGCTGTGTATAGCTCTGTGTATAGCTGTGTATAGCTTTGTATAGCTCTGTATAGCCACTGTACAGCTGTGTATAGCCCAGTTTTGCTTTGTAAAGCTGTGTATAGTTCTGTATAGCTCTGTATAGGCCTGTATAGCTCTCTATTGCTCTGTATGGCTACTTATAGCCCTGTATAGCTGTGTACAGCTTTGTATAGCTGTGTATAGCTGTGTATAGTTCTATATAAAAATTTGGTTTATCAACGGAGTTGATAATGTAAATTGACCACCGTACAGAGATTCTAAAAGCTGACGTTTCGAGCGTTAGCCCTTCGTCAGAGCGAATCGGATTCGCTCTGACGAAGGGCTAACGCTCGAAACGTCAGCTTTTAGAATCTCTGTACGGTGGTCAATTTACATTATCAACTCCGTTGATAAACCAAATTTTTGTATACTACTTCCCCACCGACGCAGCACCACAGTTTCTTTAGAAACTACCCCTTCATTCATTTATAGTTCTATATAGCTCTGTATAGGCCTGTATAGCCGTGTATAGCTGTGTATAGCTACTTATAGCCCTGTATAGCGGTGTATAGTTCTGTATAGCTGTGTATAGCTCTGTATAGGCCTGTATCGCTGTGTATAGACCTGAAGAGATGTGTATAGCTTTGTATAGCTCAGTTTTGCTCTGTATAGCTTTTTATAGCCCTGTAGAGCTGTGTACAGCTTTGTATAGCTGTTTATAGTTCTATATAGCTCTCTATAGGCCTGTATAGCCATATATAGCTGTGTATAGCTACTTATAGCCCTGTATAGCTGTGTACAGCTTTGTATAGCACTGTATAGGCCTGTATACCTGTTTATAGCTCTGTATAGGCCTGTATACATATGTAGCTGTGTATAGCCCAGTATAGCGGTGTATAGCTCTGTATAGTTCAGTACGTATTACTCTGTATAGCTATTTATAGCCTTGTATAGCTGTGTATAGCTGTGTACAGTTCTGTATTGTTAAGTAGAGCACTGTATAGCCCTGTATAGCTGCTCTGGATAGCTCAGTATTGCTCTCTATAGCAATTTATAGCCCTGTATAGCTGTGTACAGCTTTATATAGCTGTGTATAGTTCTGTATGGCTGTGTATAGCCCTGTATAGTTGTGTATAGCTGTGTATAGCTTTGTTTAGCTCTGCATAGCCATTTATAGCCCTGTATAGCTGTGTATAGCTGTGCATAGCTGTGCATAGCTCTAGTCTATGTATTTAGATGCCAATAATATGTACGGTTGGCCTATTGAGTCTGTAATTACCAAGTGGAGGTTACAAATTGTTAATGGAAAATACAACATCGACTTAGCCAGCTATAAAGAGGACAGTAAAAAAGGAATGGTATTAGAAGTAGATCTAGAGTATCCTCAAAAGCTGCATAATTGTCATAACGATTCTCCATAAGAAGCTGAAAAAATTAATGTCATAAGAGAAATGTCATCACCATATTGCGAACAAATAAGACAAAAATGCAAATTATACCACAATTGGTCAAGTTAATAAACTGATTCCAGCTTTATCCAACAAAGAAAAGTATGTACTACATTACAGAAACTTACAATTATACATCAATCCAGGATTAAAAATAACTAAAGTACACAGAGTGCTTGAATTCGATCAATCTCCATCAGGTTAAAGCAGTACAACTATTAAGACACAGCTCAAAGTCAACTTATGTTCATCGAAAATATCCAATGAAATTCTAGTACCAGTTCATAAGATCAAAGAAACACTAACTCTTGACAGGCTGGCATATGTAGGAATGTGTATTCTTGATCTTTCAAAGACCTTAATGTATGATTTTCACTATAATTCTATCAAACAAAAGTACAATGATAAAGCAAAATTATTATTCACAGACAGACTCACTGACTCATCAGTGAAATTGAAACTGATGATATGTATCGAGACTTTTGGAATGATAAAACGAAATTTGACAACAGTGATTATTCACAAAACTCACCATGTTTTGACAAAACCAATACGAAAGTTATGGGAGAGTTTAAAAATGAGGTTGCTGGTATTCCTATCACTGAGTTCATTGGCTTAAAGAAGTAAAATGTATTCATACATAAAAGACAATGCTAAACTGAGGCGAAAAGACTGCAAAAGGAATCAGAAAGAACGATATTAAAAAGAACATCAAACATGAAGAATAAAGAAAACACTATTAAACAACGAACAAATATATCATACAATGAAAATGATAAGAAGTCAAAACCATGAATTGCTTCGACGATAAACGATACGTATCAGATGATGGGAGACAATCATATGCATATGGACCTCATAAAATTTGAATTTGTGACGTCACGCCACAGCTGTGGCGGCATACATACAAGTTTCTCAAGCACAGTCTATACCCCCGGGGGGGGGTACTGCCATATATGGGCTATATAGGTATGTGCCGCTGTGAAGGGTATGGTTTTCAAGCAGTTTACTCTAGCATAGGGTATATAAATCAGAGCGTTTGGGTCTAGAATAGGGTATCATTTTTCACGGAACTGACCAGTCGCTTGAAGATTTTATCAAGACTAAGGAAACCAGAAATTCCCGCTCAAAAATATTAAAAAGTCGAGTCGGCAAAGTTTAAATTTGCGCAACTCAGTCTCAACAGTGTCAATAAATGGCTATCATGAGAAACTTCTGGATATTATTAACTCTCAAGTATCGGTATTTAGACGGAAATCGGTGGGAGTTTACTCTAGTATAGGGTAGCAAAATTCAGCTGAACTAGCTCTGGTATAGGCTAAGGGTTCCAGGGTCCCAGCGACACATCCCCACCAAGAAATTCCTAAAGTACCCCCCCCCCGGGTCTATACCTCGTGAAAAAGCAGTGCTTTTTGTACCCCAATGTAATACGATTGTATGAAATCATCACGATAACCACTCTCCATCACTCATTACGTCACTGCACAACTGTGCGTGTCTAAAACAATCTGGATGACAAACTTTACCGACAAACTTTACCTACAAATTTTGCTTACAAGTAACAATAAATGTAGTGTGATGCATCAGACAATTTATCATTTCTGATTAGTTAAAATTCACGGGAAAGCCCCTTGATGTCACGCTATAATGATAATGTGAATATTTAAACACGCTTCAATCTAGATGACAAACTTTACTCACAAACTTTACTCACAAACTTTACTCATAAACTTTACTCACAAACTTTAATTTACCCATAAACTTTACTCACAAACTAACTTATTAGTATGAATTTATGAGATCCTTTTCATAGTGAACCCCCATTCTTTATTTCCGAGAATGTCATGCTATGGTGATTCATTCCTGTTCCATTTGATTACGCAAATATTCAAACGCACTTTTATTTTCGAAAATTTGAGACTAGCCAGAAGAATTGATTTTTGGTTAATCGAATGATAAAGCAAAACGATGTCATTTTGCGATGTAATCAATTTGTTATATAATAGTTAGATAACTTTAAGCAATTGTGTGAAATCACCTCATGAACATCATGGATCCGTAAACAGAAGCACACTCCATCGCTTGCTAACCGCAAACCGCTTGAAAACGCAATGTGGTTAGCTGTGATACTTTTACAATAATACGAGAATCATAACATTGACGCCATAAGAATTATAAAATCAAATAGTTTTCCAAAAATTATAAAATAATATAGTTTCCATAAAATTATTTCCATAAAATGATGATAAAATTGAACTATCAAATGTAATATAGGAGTTGGTCGGTTTTGGGAACATCAGAAGGAAAATGGTCCCGGACCGCCAACTCCTATATACACCAAAAATTCGAAGAACGAAAAACAGTTTCTTTGAAACATGTAACTTAGCAACAGAAAGTGTTGAAATTCTGACGTCTAGAATTACCTGTGAGTTCCAAAAAATTGTCAGGAGGAAATCGAGCAGGGTTTGGAACGTTACCGACCATATCAAGCCCCCCATATCAAGCCCCCCATATCAGGCCCCCCATATCAAGCCCCCTACCACATCAAGCCCCCCATATCAGGCCCCCCATATCAAACCTCCTACCATATCAAGCCCCCCACGAAACAACATCTCAGGCCCCAACCTACCATATCAAGCCCCTGATATTCTATGATCAATACGACTTCATGACACACCATATCAGGCCCCGACCAACCATATCAAGCCCCTGATATTCTATCGTCAATATGACTTCATGACACACCATATCAGGCCCCGACCAACCATATCAAGCCCCTGCTATTCTATCGTCTATACGACTTCATGACACACTATATCAGGCCCCGACCAACCATATCAAGCCCCTGATATTCTATCGTCAATATGACTTCATGACACACCATATCAGGCCCCGACCAACCATATCAAGCCCCTGATATTCTATCGTCAATATGACTTTATGACACACCATATCAGATCCTGACGTACAATATCAAGCCCCTGTAATTCGATCGTCACCTTAAAGCTCTGACACATCATATCAAATCCCTGTTATGAGATCCTCATTTATAAAGCCATGACAGACCATATCAGGCCCCGACCTACGAACCCCCAGTATGGATGAGATTGTCAACAACAAGCCATGACCCATCATATAAGGCACTTTAGCTAATTTACAATATAATATCTCAAAAATCCGGGTTGGCTGAGTTCTTCAGCGAAAGTTTATTTATATATTTATTTTCTTTGTATTCTGTCCATTCATAGCGACATGGTTTCTTTACTTTAAGTGCCCGGCGGCTTGGAGCACTTGACAGAGGTGTAAATAGTTACAACCGGCTGCAGGAATGAATCGAAAGCCAAATTTGTCTGCGCAAGAAAATGTGGTAAGAACTGAACAACGAACTGAATGCAGTTACGTGAAATCCGTAGCGTGACTTAATGACAGCCTCAGAGAGTCGATTTTGCAAACTTAAATTTCGTTTACCAATTCTTTTGTGCCTCGGTTGCACACCACCAGAAGACAAATGGACCGCCACGTTGTTTCTCTGATTGTGCAACACGTCATTTAAAGCAGTTGTTAGCAAGTTAACTAGCTAGGCTCCTAGACTGTACCACGATACTTAAAACTAACCGGCGTTTGCGCTACCCGTGGTTAATTTCGAACTATTGATAGGGGCTTTTATCAATGACATTTGTTAAGACTTGATAATTCGAGCAATCGGGGCCGCATCTACGAGATTTCAGGTCCACTGAAATCTACCATGTGAAATTGTAAATTCACGTGGCTTACAGCAGGTTTTATCCCCTACTTTAGTTCTCTACAAAACTGGGTTGACTGTCTGCCAGATGAGGTGCTATCAGAGGTACTCCAGGTCTATGACTGGAACAAGGCGACCAAAGAATTCAGAGAAAAGTACTTTGTAATGTACAAGATCGAAGAGTGCTTTGGGTGCAAAACTCGGTACAAGGATGCACCTGGATTTATGAAGAGAGGAAATGCAATTCGATTTTACTCCGAAAGTGCAGATGACGGTCATCCTGGGTACTGCTCACATTATTGTGCTCAACGATGCGGTGCATATGTTGATCCCGTCGATAATTGGCAAGAATAGACCTTTACAGCTTCGTTTTTTTTCCCAACTCACGTGATGTTACTCAAGGGGAAAATTTGTTTCAAAATTCGTCTTGCGTCCTTGCCTATATACGTACAGTAACTAGAAGACAAAAGTAATTTTCCCTTGAGAATACGTGGTCTTAATTCGGAAAGCGATATATCATAACAGAATTTGCATTCTAATAATTAACAATTATTGGATGAGGTTGAGCATGTTAGCGATAATTATCAAGGCCAAAGTTTGTGTTATCTGCTGAAGCCGAAGGCTGAGGCGGATAACACAAACTGAGGCCTTGATAATTATCGCTAACATGCGAAAACCGAATTCAATAATTGTTTTATTATGCATATTCCTGAGCTGAGCTCCGCCATGACAAAACTGATCGAACTGCTGGTTAGTGTGTTAGGTGACGTCACTTCTGCATGCATAAAACTATTGTCTGTAGGTATGACGTCAATTCTACATATAGAACGTTTTCACTGTCACGCAATAAAAAAATAAATCGAAAACCATCCAGTGGAAAAAGTCAAGAATTCGTGATGTTGTAGAAGATAAATGAAGAAGACACTTCTCCAAGTTTTAGGCCCGTGCGTTTCCCCAAACTTCAGATATTCGTCGAAATGTTTCGCAGAAATTTACAGAGCCCAGTATGAAAACGCCATGTTGGTGCACATCTGTGGTGCACCAATATGGCGGCCGGAAAATAGTGTCAACATCTGTTACTTACTTTGGCTATCTAGGCGAGTGATCATCTGTACTGAACAGACAGCTATTTACTTAAGCACTTTTCCTAATGCTTTAAATTCTAAAAAGGCTCAAAACCATGAGATAAATATGTATTTCTCAATAAACTTGGTCGTCGCCTCGTGTCACGCACCGCTATAACTCAGAAATTCAAAATGCTCTGGTTTCCAAACGAAGCACGCTATTGAGCTTTAAAATTGCAAATGGATACAAATTTACCGCCTTTTATGCCTGGTGAGGATAAAAACTTTCGTGGCTCTTTAGTTTTGGATTTTAGAAAATGATGACGTCACGTGAAAACGATCTATATAAAATCTGTTGTCCGTAGGTATGACGTAAGAGAAACTTAGCTGCGTGCTTATAGCCAATCAAAATCGAGGTGGTGACACCAATGTATAATAATGACCCTTATAACGCCTCGCACGTACATGTACACAACTCATGCCGCGGTCTCTTTCTTTATTTTCCCACGGCCTCGTTCGCATCAGGAATGACACGACACACATCGGGGCGCTCCAAATGGTCACGTGAGCAAGTCAAAAATTTTGTTCGGGGTGCAAACAGTTTAGTGATTTAGCAAGAAATGTAACTTATGCTTTTATCAGGGGCACCCAACGAGAATATAGTTCAAAACCACTTAAACATGAATGTTAAACGTATTTTAGTATTTAAAAGGTAGATATCGGCATATTTTTTATCCCTTCAAAATTTTTCATCTGTTCGGTTTTCCTAGCTGAAAGTCTAGTGATTCGAAAATTATAGGGATCAAAACTTACCTTGTCGAGAATTTCAGCCAGAAAAGAGATCCCGAAAATTCTAGGTGTCCATTTTAGGGTAAAAATCCGTTTAAAATAGGCAATTATACCATTTTTTTCTATGTTGGAAAATCCTAGGACAGGCGGGCAAGCAAGAAATTTTACAACAACGGTTCCGAAAATTGTAGATCTCAAATCGTCTTTCCGAAATTGACGTTGGGTGCCCCTGTTTTATGATAAATTTAGTATTATCTGCAAGAAGCACCTTTGCAGCCTCAACAAACGCAACCAATTAGGATCACAGATAGTGTTCAGAAACTTTACATAATCTAACGCAGTAATAAACACAATAGCAACCGTACATTTACATAACACGGCCAGCATTTAAATTTACTGGTCAGTCGCTGTAAATTTCCTGAAGAATGTGGTCATTCGCCCATACGAAACAGAGCTGTGGCAACAACACGATTACTCAATCATGAAGTTCTGAACTGAAGTTGAGCGCCTTTTGAAAATCCGTCCACTACAACAGTAAACAGACTACAAGTACGCAAAATAAAATCTTGTGTCCCAAGTGAGTTGCTAAGCAAGATAAAGACCAGGACCTCTGTCTTTTTTTTTTTAGCGTCCCACATGCCAATTGTGACTCAGAAATAACGCATGATGGATGACGAATTGCTTGCAGCGTTTGCCTTGTGGTAACCAAAATCGGAATAATAAAGAATTGCGTAATTACCTCCTGTCGTTCTCTAAATCGGTATTAGTGTTAAATGTGCAGTCGTCTGTACTTTAAGTCTCATCGGTAACAATGCGAAAGGTCAAAAAGCTACATTTTGTGTGTATTGTTTCCACAGAATGCAATTTCCTGTAGCGAAATTTAATAATATGCATCTTGTCACATTTAGCATGACAACCGTTAACTACGGAGCAGAGGTCACGCCGAGCGAAGTTGCGAGGCGATATCTGATATGATGATAAAAAATAAAACACAGCCGCTTTGGGATTAAGAATTTATTTTCATTTTGTTGATCATCGAACTGTTCGTGACTTTTACTGACCGTACGGAGGCCAAAAAGTGTTAAATATGACTGAGAAATCCTGCTGTTTGCTGGGGCCTGATATGGTTGGTCGGGGGCTTGATATGGTTGGTCGGGGCTTGATATGGTAGGTTGGGGCTTGATATGGGGGGTGTAATGTGGTTGGTAACGTTCCAGCCTTATATGAGGAAATCGGCACTGGGGATGAAGTTTGTTTAATCAGGTTACAGCTGTAGTTTTTTTTTTCTGTGTATTTGCACAATCAATTTTCCTCTGTATTTTCGAAATGTTCCAGAATATTCTCTAACCACTACTCTACACGTGAAAGGGATGTGGGTCACTAACAAAGCGACCAATGGGCATGCTTTTCAGTTAATTATGTTAATTATGGAGTTCAAGTTTTCATTTTCATTTTCCTTCGCTTCTTTAATTGCAAGTGTGATTTGTCCGCGAGAAAAGGTATACTTGTCAGCCTCCCACAAAGTGATCTGATCTACGAAGACACACTTTTCTGGTAAGATATCTTAGTACTGACTTAATTTTGCACGCAACTGATGTGAATTTCACTCTTGTTTGAGCGATTCATTTCGTTTGTGTACTTGATGCATTAACTGTTGTTTAATTGTACTATTACAACTTCACGCCGATTTAAGTGTGTACCCCAAATTTCATCTATTCAAGCTATTGTTCTTTCTCATTACTCATTCATAACGATTACTTGCCGAACATGTGGCATTTTGCCGAAGACGGCAAACTCTTTGATGTAGGTGAGATGTTTTTCTTTTGTTTTTGGGGAGAAAGAAGTCCTTTGAGACCAGGGCACTGTGCTGCTTGATTGATTTCATAATTTTTGTGTGTCACACTTCTTGAAAAGAGCGATCAGACTGCTTGTGTAGACGGCTGAATGGGCCACTTCAACAGAGGAACAAAGTAAATAAATGTTAACTCGAATGTCGGAATAACGACAGTTGCAACGCGTACCTAATTACGCACGACACGGCTTGATCGGCAATAAAGTATTTTTTTCTGATGCCGGAAACTTGCGAGCTCTAGTAAATGAAAACGAACTGTTCGCTGAACGGATATTTGGGAAATTTACGATTTTACTTTTTACGTGGAATGCCGAAGGCATCCACGTCTTAAAACCGGGCTGGAATCTTTTTTTTGTTGGTAGTCACAAATGTGCATACCCCACGGATATTGAATAAATCTCCGCTCGGGTGGACTGATTTATTTTCCCTACGGTATTTCCAAACTTGCCTGCTCCGAGGAGAACTCCTATACTTCCCAAGCCATCACGATATCTCTCTGCTAGCGCGTTAGACCACTCGGCCACCGTGACACACTTCCGTAAGATAGGTGAAAGCAAACATTTATAATAGAATCTTTCCGCCCGCCATGATTGTTTCAGTATTAAACTATTCGATAACGTGGATAGATGCTTTTTCTTTGAGAAAGGCAAGCTTTAAAGTTAAGGAGAATTTTCTACGTTATTTCTAGATCTTGCTTCGTACTTGTGTGTTTCACTGTGAACATTATTATTTTGCATACAACGAATACTTCATTAGAAGCATTTTGCATAGAACGAATACGTACTCCAATATTTCTTGGGAACCAGTTTGTTCGCCGTTTTGACGTAGAAAGAAAATAAGAAAACAGCTTTGAACGGCCAAACAAGATAAAAAATGAAATCAAGTTTAAAAAAAACGAATTAGCTATCGCCGTCACGGGGACTTCGCAGCCGTCCCCCATCCAAGTACTAACCTCATTCGGAGGAGCTTAACTTCAGCTGACACTTGGACTAGCATCAACGACTTTATAACACTTGAAAGAAAAAAAAACGCACTAACAAAAACCAGGTGTTATGCCGTCATTTTGTCACAGATGTATCCTTTGTTTCGTGAGTTGTCAGTAAACACGCAAGGTATAACTTGATCACAGGCGGCCGCTAAAATCGATGTCACTTCCGATTTTGCGATTTTACTTGTATGACCAAAAGTACGATAGAAAAATTGAACTCTGATGGAACGTAACAAAAATCTCCCGAAATGTTTTTCGCTGATGGCAAATTGTTTTATTCTCGATCGACACTTCCTAAAAGTTCCTTCTGCTCTCCTTAAAAACTACATATTAATATTTATTTACTTTTTCGTCAATATTTGTTTTGCATTAAGCAGGCTAGCAAAATCTGTACCTTGCTTTGTTCGCATTTTTGAGCGTTAAAATAGAATTTTTGGGCGTATGTTCCTGACAGCAAAAGTCGCATATTTTAACGTCCCCCATCCAGATACTAACCCCGCTGGAAAGGAAAAAAAAAAACTTTAGTAACATTGGTCTTGGAAAGGTGTCAGAAGCTCAGAGTACACGCTTAAGCTTGTGGTGAAAAAGAAGTTGTAAATGATCAACATATCGGCTTTGAAGCCAAATGTTTCTCAATTTCCTGTTATTTTCTTCAATCGTTCTGGGCTTAGTATTTTACTGAACCACATGTCTTCTTAGAGGGTATGTAGCAAAGATGTCTACCATGGCACTGTAATGATTTACGATACCAAACAATGTCGTGTACTATTAGAGCTACATATTGTGCAAGGATTTGAATCTCCTGGAAAAAACAAAACGCCGCTCAGTTGACAGTCATGGAAAAAAACACTGTAAAGTTACTGCACTACCACACGCAATGCGTTCTTACTTTAAAAAATATCCCGTATCTCCCCAATTCTATTCCCCCCCCCCCCCTCCCCACCTCCAGACTAAAAATCCCGTATCCCCACAATTTTTTTACCTAATTATCCCGTATCCTGATCGCTTCTCGGGCTTTTGGCTCAGATTAGTTTCTTGGCCAAGGACTACGGTCAAGTACTATTGTACAACGTACGGTACTTTTTCAGTGCCGTAAGGGGCAGGTACAGAACAGTTTCGGCTGTTTGTCTGTTCTCTCGAAAACGATGACAAGGGTTTTTTGGGTTTTTTGTTCAGCTCGAGTGTAGAATCAGGACGAACTGTTGTAGTTTCTGATAACTATTTACTACTTGTAGCTTTTGTTGAATTTTGAATCGATGATAGAGAGAGTTTTGGCGATCTCAATCCGGACTGGACTACTGGATTTAAGGATTTTTCTTAACGAAATTTCAAGTTATTGTGGAACGTTTGGTACCAAGTTACTGAAATCAAGATAATGGAATTGTAAAATTAGAACTTTGGACTGGACTATACAACACGCAATTACGAAATTTTTGAGCATTGAGAGAAATAGAGCACGGATGTTGTCTTCTTGTCTTCGCCACGGGAAATTTATACAGTTTGCAAGGAACTAAACCAGGATTACAGAACCAGACGTTGATTACAGGGCCCGGTTGTTCGAAAGCCAATTACCTTAATCCAGAATTAGCGTAAACTTTTGTTTCATGTTTTCAACTTTTTGGTCACAGTTTCCTTTGCTTATTTTTGTTTTTCAAGATTGACTTCTTCTAATGTAAAGTTTTTCTGAATATCAGCCTTGAACAGCATTTGGGAGTAGAGGATAAAACTCGTTTTAAAACCCAGTTTCTGAACAACTGGCCCAGGATGATAAGTTGTTGAACTGTGATTTGTAATAAGTTTTTCGGATGATTTAAGGCTGATCCTGTAATTTTTGGATGAAAGGAGTTAACGAAGCAAGTAAAACTGTAGGATTTGAATTAAGCCTCCTTCCAAAAAATAAATAAATAAAAGATCCCGTATCCTGATAACCTGCTTCGTTGTTTGCATTTGCAAATTTAGTAACATTAGTAATGAGTTTTTACAACAAAAAACTTTAAGTTATATTACAGATGTATCTTTCTAGTAATCTTTCGCCATTTTCCGAAGTCTACCTGTACTTGAAGTTCACTGTAACTGGACAATTTGTG
This sequence comes from Montipora foliosa, assembly GCF_036669935.1. NCBI lineage: Eukaryota > Metazoa > Cnidaria > Anthozoa > Scleractinia > Acroporidae > Montipora > Montipora foliosa. The sequence goes on from NC_090882.1 coordinate 10,100,847, forward strand.
TTAACTGTTTGCGCATTCCACGGATACGCCCTTGTAGGCGTCTTGTCTTGCTTTACAATCACGCTTATTTAATCCCTCCCACTTGATAGAAACCCGACAAGTCGATAGTTACAGAAGTTATGACTTTAAGACAAGCTATTAAACAAACGACAAGACATGTGATGCATTTCATTCAAATTGGCATAGGGCTTTAGCATTGAGCTTCCTACTCTATCTGCCGTTCTTCTTCCAGCTTCTTTCGACTTTCTCCGCTTGATTCGAGGAATCTCATAGCGCGTGTATTTTCTTCTTTCGTGACAATTGCCTCGTGACGCTGCGCGAACTAGATGCCGCACTATTGGTCAGTTTTACATGGTTGACATGACAATCTTCTCTATGTCACGACACGACAGGTGAGTGAGACGAAAACAATTACAACAACTGAAATTTAAAAAGCCGTAGCTACTAAGAAAACTGTTGTTGAAAACTGTTGAAGAAAACACGTGCTGTTTTGTTGAATCATTTATATCCTAAGCTGTTTTCAATTTGCATAACAGAGAAATCATGTTTTTGTTTTTGAAATTTACATTAAGCTTACAATCAAAGTTTAAGTGGCTACGCTAGTGGTTCACGAGCGATGCTCCCAGGAGATAAATCAAACTCGCGTGGATTCATATATTTTTCTGCAAACCTCTCAGCTGGCCAATATTGACAAAATTTTTTTCAACCACGCGGTTCCCCGAAATGAAAGTGAAAGTGAGAGATTTCGAGGCATAGACTACATTACAGAGATTAACATAGACTAACACATACCGTGCATTTTACCTTTCGACACACCCATCCGAAAAATTGGTTTTTGCCCTGAGCGGGACTCGAACCCACGTCTCCCTGATTGCTAGTCGGGCATGCTAAGCCACTACACCATCAAGGCCACCACGCTGGCAACGCAGCAGATTAATCGGGCGACTTAGCAGCGTGGGGATCCCTAGGGCCCAACTTTTCTTCACTTGAGTGTACATCCTTGCCTCTATAACCCCAGACAGGGCTTAGAACACATGAAAGTGAAAGTGAGAGATTTCGAGATTTTGATGGTGTAGTGGCTTATCATGCCCGACTAGTAATCAGGGAGACGTGGGTTCGAGTCCCGCTCAGGGCAAAACCAATTTTTCGGATGGGTGTGTCGAAAGGTAAAATGCACGGTATGTGTTAGTCTGTGTTAATCTCTGTAATGTAGGTTCCCCGAAATATGATCCCAAAATATTTTTGTCAGCAAAACTGTCAACATTGCACCAAATTATTTAAGCATTTAGAGAAAATAAAGTAGCATAATCGTCAAAGAGCTCATTTATTTTTTAAAACAAGCGGCACAAGCTTTAATCATTCAACATTCGAGCGGGAAGGCGCAATCGGCATAATTAACTTGGCGGACTTGAAGCTTTCTCTTGCGATTATTATATTATTTCGATTGGCTCGTAGTGATACCCTCCTTTCAAAAATACAAATTAAAATTTTAACGTTTTCAGAAAAAGTTTAACCATAATGCAAGGTATCTAAGCTTATTGAATTGATCACGCATCACACGCGTCGCGTCGGTACATAAGAGACTGCTCATAAAAGCGCCCCGCTTAACGAAAAAAAAAACCAATTTCGGC
>NC_090882.1:10107477-10132477 GCF_036669935.1 Montipora foliosa
CTGGAATTTTGCACCCTTGTTGATGAATTTACTGCCGTTTAAGAGCGATTTCACCTTAATGGAGATAAATTTATCTTTCCAAAAAGCTTTCTTCAATATTTCGTGATGCTAAAGATCTTCCTTGTTTGTTTTTCAAGCTGCAGAATATTCGTAAAACACTCGAAACACTCCGCACGGCAACATTTCGTAACAAGTTCTTTAAGTTGAAATTACAGAAATTTGCATCCCGACTGAAGTCTCTTCCAACATGTCGAAACTAATAATTTCCTCTCGTATACCGATGATTAATAACTGGAGTCCTCATATTATAATTGCACATGACCTGTCGCGATCTGACGTGGGCAACGCGAGAGCGAGGGACTAATCCCCCGAGGGTATGCAATACACGCGCGGTGCTCGCATTTTCTTGGGTTCTCTGTCCAGTCGGCAAACTCATAGGCAATAGCTTTTAACCTCTGAAACACTTGACTGGTTCACTGATTTCTCCCTAACTTATTTTGATGAATGAAAAAGGATTGGCTGGACTGTCAAATTATTGGGTCTTTGCCTGCATTGAAACTTTGTTAAGTTTCATTCAAATTTCTCCAAACCAAAGTAGCGGTCAAAATATCTTAATTAAGGAATGACCTGTTGGTTACTAAAATGAGATCATTTTGGGTATGTCTACACTATACCGGATATTTCTTTCGCCAAAAGGAAAATCATATCGGATAGGGCTTTTAATTGTTTACGCATAGTAACGTTTTCGGAGCAGTTTCTGCGAAAGAAGGACTCTGCACCGCTTCAACTTAAAATCAATCTTTATGTATAGGATAGGCTTCTGTGCAACTTTTAAACTTGTTTTGTAAGCCAGGAAAAAGTCGTCGTCACAGAGTGAGTAATCTAACTCTTTCCCTCTGTATCTATAAAAACCCGTTTCAGTCATCAAAGCTTTGAAAATTATTTCCTTGTTCTCTTCTTGAGAACATGTTTAAGGCAATCTTTTCAGAATGAGCAAACCATGCTTTCTTTTCCCGACAGAGGTGAATGAAATGAAATCCGCTTATTATATTTATTCATTTATTTTTGTTTTAGGTCCTTTTCGCTATTGTGGCATTGCTTTATTATCACTGATTCGTGATGTCCTTGCACCCTTATCGTGATGAGGAGTTAAATCATTTCAAGTGTTTGTCTCTGGTTTTAAATGAATTCCCCAAGGCTTTACGTCAGACTTTTAAGGCGATGTGGGACACCACCATTGGGCGTCGCCCTGGCTACCAGCTTTGGGATGACTCCACTGCTGTGAGAAATCTCTTTGTCTCTACAGAGGGAGGGACAACTAAAGTTCCTACACACCAGTCGTACAATGAATGGGATTGCACCGCATTTTTCCAGGCTACCATCTTTGCAAAGTCCTTCAGTATTCATTCCAAAACACTGAATGATTTGTATGTGAAGCCCCGAGCTGTTCCTTATGGAAGTTTCCATGGATCTGTGTTGAGCCCAGTAGGGGATAATGCCGAGACCTTTGCACTGGCTATTGATCAGCTTCGGCGTTTGAGGAATGCAGTTTGTCATTCTTCTCGCTTGGAGATGGACAAAGCAACATTTGACCAGAACATTCAGTACGCTAAAGAAGCGTTCAAAGCTCTAGGAATTCCAACTGCATCGATTGATGTTATTGGAAATTTGACTGCATCTGACTTTCCGACAACAGAAGTCCGTAAGTTGGAACAACAGGTAAGGGAAGAGAAGCAAGCATACATCAAATGTTTAGAGAGCAGAAATGCAGACATGAAAAAGATTGAGGAGTCCTTAGCATCCATAAAAAAGGAGAGCCTCGCTGCTAACAAAGAGGTCGCGGAGGGCTTGAGGATGCAACAGGAAGATATAAGTGCGTTAGGGAAGGAGATCCATGAGCTAAAAAAGAAGGAAGAGGAACGATGTAAAGAAGCAGAAAAAACAGGTAAAACACTAGGACAACTGTTTTCAAGATTCTTTTTAAAAACAGCAGCAGATAGCAATAGGCATGACAAATAACACACTGTTTTTCTGTTAAATATGACAAAAAGAGAGACAGATCTTCCGTGTATCTCGCGTGGTTAAAAGAAAAACAATCAACACAAGTCACATAAAAATAAACGAAACTGTTACAGTACCGCTCGAAACTATTTGTGCATTTGCGGCGGTTCTTCCGAGGTCAAAATGCGGATTCGATCTCCAGTTTGACCGAGATAAAACCTCGTTTACGGAAAACGAAAGCCAAGGTTTCAGCTAGGTTTTTTCGGTTGATTTACTCTGCAGTTGAGAGAGAACGCGGTGAGGCTTTTGTTGGCATTGTTTTCCACTACAAAAGGCAGGCTTAAGTTTTTGAAATTGTAACAACTGTGACATTTATAAAACTGCGTGTTTAGAAATTGATGGGGTCGAAAAGTGAAGCCAACATACAGTTTCTCAAGTCGGGAGTTTTAAATCCTTTGCTTCATTTCAAGACAACTTTCTTCTTATAAGCGTTGTAATTAAATAGTTCTTTGTTTCGAGCGGTACAGTAGTTATTAAATTTGCTCTTCAGCTAAGCTAATCAAAGCCAAAGATCAATTTCTGAGATGACGTCACAAACAAATTTGCTTTCTTTATTACATAGTTAGTCTACTTACTATGTTTATTATAACTAGATAATTTATGTTGTGACGAGGAGTTTCTGCAGTGACGTCATCTTAGGAAGGTGGCCAATATTGCACAAGATCTGTCTTCATTTAAATGACGGCAACTGAAGTTTTCTACTTCTACAATGCATTGAAAAACGGGAAATATGCCTGCTGTATAACATTTTCGGTTATGTGCACAAAGTTGAAGATGATATTTGTTTTTACTTCTTGATATCTTCTCTCTCAACGAGAAAAAGGATATTTAAAAAAAGTAAGCAACGTCTACTTTGTGTTTTGCTTTTGCATTACAAAGACATCAAGTCAACAGTCCCAGGATCTGTTCTTCCTTCAATGATTCCAAACTTCACTGGCCGACAGAGTGAATCCCAAGAGATCGTGGATCTAGTGAGTTCCGAACATACCCGAATCGTGACGATCTGGGGCTCACCCGGATTCGGAAAGACATCGGTTGCTATAGCGGTGGGGTACCAACTGCAGTCTCGACGCTTTCCTGTTTGTTTCCTTTCATTGCGAGGACTTCAGACAAAGGCACATCTGACATCAAAGCTTTTCAGCCTCGTAAGGCAACCCATCCCGAGTCAGAGATCAGAATCTCAGCCTCTGTCCTTTGAAGATGAGCTAATTGAAACCCTCGGCGGCATTTCAGATTCCTGCGTATTTATTCTTGATAATGTAGATGATCTGCTAGAGAGTGGCTTTCCAAATGTAAAAGAAGACGTCCTGCAACTGTTTGAAGAAATTCTTACGCGAAATAAGAAGATAACTCTGGTGGTGACGACACGAGAATCGTTTGAATTTATCAACTTGAATTTCCAAGGGCACAAATCAATAAGAATAAGGTCACTGGATGACACCTCATCTCGTACGTTAGTTCATGAATTGGTGCCAAATGCAACTCCCGATGACTGCGCACAAATTGCCCAAATATGCGGTTGTGTGCCTCTTGCGATGAGGTTAATGTGCTCTCTAGTTTCTGAAGATGATGTTCAACCAAGCCAGTGTTTGATTGAGTTCACTGAGTCCACAACAGAAAGTATCGTCGACATCTTAGACAATACAGATTATCCAGCTAATCAAAGATTGCAGTTCTTATATGAAAAGTCCTTCCACAGACTTTCTCCCGAACAAAAAGAAGCATTTGTGTCTTTGTCTGTTCTTCCGGGATGTTTCACCACGACTCTCGCAGCAGCTGTATTGAATGTTAGAAAGTGCAAGGCCATCACAATGTTGAAGTTACTCCAAAGAAAATCCTTTCTCGATTCAAACTCCCAGCCTGGGACATTCATAATGCATAAGCTTCTTCAGTCATTTGCTAAAGAAACAGGAGATCAGCGAATGGAAGAAGTAGTAGCAAATGCAAAGTGCCGTTTCCATGAGCATTACATTTCTCGTTTCGACAAATTGAATGATGAGTTTCTAAATGGTCATTCCATGGACGCATTCATTGCATTCTATGAGGAAAAACAGATTTTTGTGGAAAGTCTTGTAGACGGTTGCACAGATCCCAGGATAGCCGAGAATGTTTTTAAAGTTTTGATAACAGCAGAAATGTTTCTGGACACGTTGTTTTGGTGTTCTATTGAATCTCACAATTTTTACACTGTCTACGATTCGGCCTTAAAGGTAGCCAATGCTCTAGGAAATACACATTACCAGAGGCGTTTACTAGCTTCTAAAGCATTTGGTGAGATTACCTGGGGAGCACAAGGAAGTTCAATGCAACTTCTCAAGAAGGCATATGAAATCCAGTCAAAATCATGTTCAGTTTCTGATGATGAAAGGGGTAAATATTTGTGTTACTTTGGCATCTGTCAGCTTGTTAACGGCGACGCTGAGAGCGGGATACATTGCCTGCAAAAGGCTCTTTCTTTAATGTTTGAAAGTGGAGAGCAGAAAATTTTAAGGCTCGTTGTTAACCAAGTCATGGCCGTCTATTATCAGTTCTTAAACGACCCATCTACCTCGACTTACTACTATGACAAAGCACACAAGGAATGCAATTCAGCTGCAGATGAGCAACTGATTGTCATTCCACCCCTGGGACACAAAGGAAAAAAACCAAAAAATAGCAAAGAGCTTCAAACAAATACTTTTGACTCGGGTAATTATTGGCCATTGCAATTCCTAGTTATATGTCTCATCAGGAAAGCAGCAAAGACCTTCTTTGACACTGACACCCAGCAATTTGTAATCAACCCTGCTCTTCGAATATTAAAAGATCTCCAGATAAATTCCAAAACCCCTTTTTATTTGTTTCATTTTTGCGGTAATGTTATGGTACTTCTGGAGTCAATATTCACAGAAGAGGGAATTGTTGAATCAGGTTTCGAAGAATCAGTCGCACGTCACCACGCAACACTCGAGCAATTCAAACATAGCTCTTCAGGCCCAGAGGAGAACGTTGATTCAACCGTGACCCGTCGTTCTCAAGAATGCAATCACCCTCTTGCAAAGATCTACCAAGACTTCGGTAAATTGCACGACCACAAGAAGAACTACTCAAAGGCTCTTTATTTTAAGACGTGCGCTCTTGATATCCTATTGAGAACAAATAAACAAAAAGCAAATGCATTCTTAGCCCATAGCTACCATTCACTCGGGGTGACACAGCATTCGTTGGGTGATTTTACCTCTGCTCTGCAGTCAAAGCAGCGGGCATTAGATGTGCGAATAAAATTGCTCGGAGAAGATCATGCAAGCACAGCTGATAGTTACCATTCACTCGGGGTGACACAGCATTCGTTGGGTGATTTTACCTCTGCTTTGCAGTCTGATCAACGGGCATTAGATGTGCGAATAAAATTGTTCGGAGAAGATCATGCAAGCACAGCTGATAGTTACCATTCACTCGGGGTGACACAGCATTCGTTGGGTGATTTTACCTCTGCTCTGCAGTCAAAGCAGCGGGCATTAGATGTGCGAATAAAATTGCTCGGAGAAGATCATGCAAGCACAGCTGAGAGTTACCATTCACTTGGAGGGACACAGCATTCGCTAGGTGATTTTACCTCTGCTATGCAGTCTGCTCAAAGTGCATTAGATGTGCGACTAAAATTGTTCGCAGAAGATCATGCAAGCACAGCTGAGAGTTACCATTCACTTGGGGGAACACAGCATTCGTTAGGTGATTTTACCTCTGCTCTCCAGTCTGCTCAACGGGCATTAGATGTGCGCCTAAGATTGTTCGGAGAAGATCATGCAAGCACAGCTGAGAGTTACCATTCACTCGGGGTGACACAGCATTCGTTGGGTGATTTTACCTCTGCTCTGCAGTCAAAGCAGCGGGCATTAGATGTGCGAATAAAATTGATCGGAGAAGATCATGCTATCACAGCTAAGAGTTACCATTCACTCGGGGTGACACAGCATTCGTTAGGTGATTTTACCTCTGCTCTGCAGTCTGATCAACGGGCATTAGATGTGCGAATAAAATTGTTCGGAGAAGATCATGCAAGCACAGCTGAGAGTTACCATTCACTTGGGGCGACACAGCATTCGTTAGGTGATTTTACCTCTGCTCTGCAGTCTGTCCGACGGGCATTAGATGTGCGAATAAAATTGTTCGGAGAAGATCATGCAAGCACAGCTGAGAGTTACCATTCACTTGGGGTGACACAGCATTCGTTAGGTGATTTTACCTCTGCTCTCCAGTCTGCTCAACGGGCATTAGATGTGCGACTAAAATTGTTCGGAGAAGATCATGCAAACACAGCTGATAGTTACCATTCACTCGGGGTGACACAGCATTCGTTGGGTGATTTTACCTCTGCTCTGCAGTCAAAGCAGCGGGCATTAGATGTGGGAATAAAATTGCTCGGAGAAGATCATGCTATCACAGCTAAGAGTTACCATTCACTCGGGGTGACACAGCATTCGTTAGGTGATTTTACCTCTGCTCTGCAGTCTGATCAACGGGCATTAGATGTGCGAATAAAATTGTGCGGAGAAGATCACGCAAGCACAGCTGAGAGTTACCATTCACTCGGGGTGACACACCATTCGTTAGGTGATTTTACCTCTGCTCTTAAGTCTGATCAACGGGCATTAGATGTGCGAATAAAATTGTTCGGAGAAGATCATGCAAGCACAGCTGAGAGTTACCATTCACTTGGGGCGACACAGCATTCGTTAGGTGATTTTACCTCTGCTCTGCAGTCTGTCCGACGGGCATTAGATGTGCGAATAAAATTGTTCGGAGAAGATCATGCAAGCACAGCTGAGAGTTACCATTCACTTGGGGCGACACAGCATTCGTTAGGTGATTTTACCTCTGCTCTGCAGTCTGTCCGACGGGCATTAGATGTGCGAATAAAATTGTTCGGAGAAGATCATGCAAGCACAGCTGAAAGTTACCATTCCCTTGGGGCGACACAGCATTCGTTAGGTGATTTTACCTCTGCTCTGCAGTCTGCCCGACGGGCATTAGATGTGCGAATAAAATTGTTCGGAGAAGATCATGCAAGCACAGCTGAGAGTTACCATTCACTTGGGGTGACACAGCATTCGTTAGATGATTTTACCTCTGCTCTGCAGTCTGCCCGACGGGCATTAGATGTGCGAATAAAATTGTTCGGAGAAGATCATTCAAGCACAGCTAAGAGTTACCATTTACTCGGGATAACACAGCATTCGTTAGGTGATTTTACCTCTGCTCTGCAGTCAAAGCAGCGGGCATTAGATGTGCGGATAATACTGTTCGGAGAAGATCATGCAAGCACAGCTGAGAGTTACCATTCACTTGGGGCGACACAGTATTCGTTAGGTGATGTTACCTTTGCTATGCAGTCTGCTCAACGGGCATTAGATGTGCGAATAAAATTTCTCGGAGAAGATCACGCTATCACAGCTGAGAGTTACCATTCACTTGGGGAGACACAGCATGCGTTAGGTGATTTTACCTCTGCTCTGCAGTCAAAGCAGCGGGCATTAGATGTGCGAATAAAATTGCTCGGAGAAGATCACGCAAGCACAGCTGGGAGTTTCCATTCACTCGGGGTGACACAGCATTCGTTAGGCGATTTTACCTCTGCTCTTAAGTCAAAGCAGCGGGCATTAGATGTGCGAATAAAATTGTTCGGAGAAGATCATGCAAGCACAGCTGGGAGTTACCATTCACTCGGGGTGACACAGCATTCGATAGGTGATTTTACCTCTGCTCTGCAGTCTGATCAACGGGCATTAGATGTGCGGATAAAATTGTTCGGAGAAGATCATTCAAGCACAGCTGATAGTTACCATGAACTCGGGGTGACACAGCATTCGTTAGGTGATTTTAACTCTGCTATGCAGTCAAAGCAGCGGGAATTAGATGTGCGAATAAAATTGTTCGGAGAAAATCATGCAAGCACAGCCAAGAGTTATCATTCACTCGGGGTGACACAGCATTCGTTAGGCGATTATACCACTGCTATGCAGTCTGCTCAACGGGCATTAGATGTGGGAATAAAGTTGTTCGGAGAAGATCATTCAAGCATAGCTGAGAGTTACCATTCACTCGGGGTGACACAGCATTCGTTAGGCGATTTCTCCTCTGCTCTGCAGTCAAAGCAGCGCGCATTAGATGTGCGAATAAAATTGTTCGGAGAAGATCATGCAAGCACAGCTGAGAGTTATTATTCACTCGGGGTGACACAACATTCGTTAGGTGATTTTACCTCTGCTCTGCAGTCAAAGCAGCGCGCATTAGATGTGCGAATAAAATTGCTCGGAGAAGATCATGCAAGCACAGCTGAGAGTTACCATTCACTCGGGGTGACACAGCATTCGTTAGGCGATTTCTCCTCTGCTCTGCAGTCAAAGCAGCGCGCATTAGATGTGCGAATAAAATTGTTCGGAGAAGAACATGCTATCACAGCTGAGAGTTACCATTCACTCGGGGTGACACAACATTCGTTACGTGATTTTACCTCTGCCATGCAGTCTGCTTAACGGGCATTCAGTAGATGTGCGGATAAAGCTGCTCGGAGAAGATCATGCAAGCACAGCTGATAGTTTGTTTTTATTCTGGTTAACAGTAACCTATGTTTGTCATGAATGGCTGGAATTTCTTTGCTGTTGAAAGACGTGACTTGTGAGAGTAAGAGGCCATAAGAAAGGAGATAAATCACATAACCAAGGGAAGAAAGTACCTATTTGGCTTTTTTTTTTACTTTGGAGAAGATTCCTCATCGGATTTAGGAATGCATTGATGATGAGTAGAGATCTCGCGGGTTGTGCTGGATAAATTCACCTCCGGTTGACCTCCAATGACTGTAGCAAGCTTTGATATTCAGAGAAAACGATTAGGAACACCAATAGTGAAACGGTCAGATCATGTAACGCTGTTGTTCAAGACTTTACATTGGCTCTCAGTTGAGAGGAGAATTCAATTCAAGATCCTCATAACTTATAAGACCCTGCATGAACAGTCAGGCAGCAAACTATTTGATGCCTTTAATTGACGAGTAACATCCGTTTTGAATTTTAAGATCATCGTCACACAGGGGCACCCAATGTCCATTTTCGGAAAGTATCTGTTCGGAAGACGATTTGAGATCTAGAATTTTCGGAACATTTTGACCATCTTTAACGGATTTTTTACCCTAAAAAGGTCACCTAGAATTTTCGGGAGCCTTTTTTCTGGCTGAAATGTTCGAAAAGGTGAGTTTTGATCCCTACAATCAACCTCGTTCCCAGGGCTTTTCTCCGCCGAGGGGAAGGTGGGAGAAAAGCCCTGGGAACGAGGTTGCCCTACAATTTTCGGATCACTAGGGGATAAAAATATGCCTCTATCTACCGTTTAAATACTAAAATACGTTTAACGATGCTATGTCTAAGTGGTTTTGAACTACATTCTCGTTGGGTGCCTCTGGTCACACTTACTACTTTATCTTAAAAAGATTAGAACTGACTTTTATGGTGGCAGAGCTTTTCCTTCCCAGCACCAAAATTATGGAACTCTTTGCCTAAGGACATTAAAAAAGCGAAGACAGTTAATTGTTTTAAAACTGAACTTAAAACGTATCTTTTTAGAGAGTCCTTTTTTATCATTGATTAGATAGGGTATTTATTTAGCAATAAAATGGTTGTAAGGCGCATTGATCTGTGGGAATGCGCCATACAAGAACTATTTATTATTATTAATAGTCGATTATGCATTCTAATTCATTTTGCATATATTACAATGTGGTAAGTTAGACGATCCGAAGGCCTGGCCAGAACTCGTGCCGCATTCTAAAGCGTTGTTTCGTGGCATGACTTTCGACTTATATCTCGGTCGAAAAACTGGTACTAAGGCATATGATCAGACATGCGGCGAACATGTTTTTCATGCTTCGGGTATATGAAAAGGTAGGGATTTCACGAGTCGAAGTATATGAAAGGCTTTAGGTATTTAAAAGGGCCTTTCATTATATTCCAATGGAAGGTATACGAAAGGGGTACCATTTGTCAATGGAAGATCTACGAAAGGGGTATCTTTTCTACCAAAAATGGTTTATAAAAGTGTAATTAAGGGGTCGTACCTCGGGGCGGAGCCTCAGTCGCCGTAGCTCCGCTATTTTGTGCTCTCATCGATGGATTTTGGTGAATTTAAGGACGGTGCCTACTAATTCAAGTGTATTTTTGAGCGGCTTACTGACCATGCGGGAAAATCGGATCTTAACAAGTGTTACTGAAATCCACAAAGAAAAGTGGGGGTAACCACGCATTTTTCGAAGATAATTAATCAACAATATTTGTAGTAGTAGGCACCGTCCTTAAACGCTTCGACGGTAGCATTTATCGAAATCTGAGGGAATTGTCGGTTGTTTAGTTTATTTGTTAACGAACAGGACTTTGAATCGCCTTGGCTTTGGGATGTTAACCGTATTTTGATTGCATTTGTTGATTAGTTCCAGGCCGACAGATCCATGTAGCTTAATCTTTATCCGGTCAAATATTGTTTGGAATTGGTGGAAAAGTAATCTGAAGGCAAGATCCATAAAAGTGAGCCTGAACCAAGGCAAATTATGAAAATACTTTATTCATCAGGGGGTGAATACTCCAATCAGTTGCACGGAGTTTGTTTACGATAAACGAGCATGCAATTGAAAATGTTTGCTGATATTTGTGCTTTCGTTCACAAATTAGCTTTTACGCTTAAACATCTGAAACATTACCGGTTAATACGAAATTTGAAGGCTATAAATGTAAATATTTTAGATCTATTAAACTTCCGAGTCTACGGAACTGGCGCTGTCACGCAACGTGTCAACAAATCGTAGTTTGTACAGGGGGACATGTACCCTGGGCACCAGAGGTTTTTCTCGCTTGCGGCGGGAATTTTCGGTGTCGGCCAAAGGCCGACACAGGTTCGGCCGTAGGCCGAAGCCACGAGCGGCGAAGCCGCGAGAAAAACCTCTGGCACGGAGCGGTGCTTTTTACCGTCCCCGTTGACCTTTGAGCTTTTTTATCGGATTACCTTTATGCCAATCACATGGACGTCTCACGTGGACCGGCACGTGAAGAAATGTCAGAAATTCGATTAGGGCATTCAACGGGCAAACAACAATCACAATAGACCTTTTCGGCTTGTACATTTTGTTTTCCCAATACAGATCATGTGATAATACTCAGGAGGTTTGGTCTTTTGTTTTGTTCATTAAAATGAGGGCATGCAAGCATGAATATGCCTGCATGCACTCTTTTTAATGAACAAAACAAAGGACCAAGTCTCCTGAGTATTATCACATGATCTGTATTGGGAAAACAAAATGTACAAGCCGAAAAGGTCTATTGCACTTTTCGGATAGTCGCAGTATCCCATTTGGTTAAGACGTAAACAAGGACCCGGAATAAGCTGAAACAACAACGATTTACCGGAACCGGTTGGCAAGACAGCAAGAACGTCCTTGCGTTGAATAAAATTAAATACCCCACTTGTTTGCACATCACTTAACTTCTCTACACCGTCAAAATTTTCTAGTACATTGCTTATACTTTCCTTCAGTGCCTTCCCCAAACTTTCACAAACCGCCATCACAACACTTCTGGCAGTACGCTTACGTGATGTCAACAATATTCTTTCACGTGCTGGTCTATTCTTGTCGACCAATTGTAGCGTCTGTCCCTCAGGTGGTCGTTCGGAGCCAATCAGCCGTCCTGTCCAAAATCTGGACCAACTGATCTAACTGAGCTAACGATTGGTTCGACGCTATCAAAGGAATAGCGCTCTGGTCCAGAGGCTTTTCGCGCGGGTCACTATAAAGACTTGACTGAAAACCGGAAACCGCGCTAGAAAAGTCTCTGGCACCCAGGGTAGGGGACATGCTAACCTTGCATGGACTTTGACAATATGATATAGACCGATGAAAAACGTGTATTCTAGCAATAGACAGAGGCTGAAAGTCAGCTAGTGAAATTATATATTAAAGTGACGGCGTCGAACGCACTCTCATAATCTTTGATTACTACGTACTAGTTGTAAACGGTAGGCCGTCTCCCACATGAAGCGGTTTTTAAAAAAATTCTGCACTCTGTGGAAATTCAATGCATACCAGTTAGGAGATCCTGCGACTTGTATTTTCTGCTTTTCTAGCTTCTAAAAGTTTGCCTTCGAAATCGTTCATTTGTAAATTTTCTTATAGCTAGTGTCCCCCTTGCGAAATCTTAAAAAATCTGCACTATGCACTCTTTTGAAAATCAGCCGAATCTCTCATTCTAGGCCGCTGTCCAAGCGTTTTTTTTTTTTTTTTTGCATGATAAAATTCTTCAGTGAAATGAAAGTTGGAAAAATAATCACAGTCTTGGAACGCAACCAGGCGTAGGAAACCCCAACACACAATCCCAGGCCCCAACAAACAGCAGCAGTCCTTGGTCATATTTAACACTTTTTACCCTCCTTAAGTCACGAGCATTGCGATCGAAAAAATGGAATTAAATTCTTAATCCTAGCGTTGGGTTTTACTCCTTTGTTAACTCGTCAAATATCAACGAGCAAATGGATTCAAGAAGCGCCGGCGGCCTTAACCTTTTCTCCGGAGTTCATGGTGTTCACGTTTGACGATGTCCAGTCTGACAAGGTACTCAGTGTTAAAAACACGAAGCTCGTGGAAACGGTAGCTCTAAAAAGCTTTCATATTTTGGGAACGAAGGGGGTTGCATTATTCAGATTATTGATGACAGCAAGGTCTTATAGAGTTCATTTTGGAGGGTTCTTTGCATTAAAGCAATGGATATCTAGTTCATTGAAGCATGATACAGTCCAAAGAGTAAATAACTTGTATTGTTTTATGCAAAGTGACCCCCAAGACGTGTTGCATTATGGGATGGGTTCTCAAAGTTCTTTCATGTGATGGTGTCAATTTATCGATTGGTTCAAATGTGAAACTTGCCCCAGTTCCCTGCGCAATTCTGGGATAGCCCATGCGGTTCATTTCGTATGTCATTTCATCGCTATTTTCCTCGCGGGTAAATAGTTTGCATAGAAAGGGAGCAGACTTAACATAACTTTTATCTCCCTTCTTGATCTTAGCTTCCTTCCACTCAATGGGAATTTTCCTCGCTAAGAGGATACTGTAAATGACCTAACAAAAGCCCGGGGCGTTTATTTGTGTTGTAAGGGGGGCGTTGAATAGATATGAGGTGTTTACTGGAGAGGGCCGTTTATATCAAGTTAACTGTAACAACTAGAAAATCCAAATAAAAGTTCATAGTTCCATATCAAAAAAAATAGAATCCGTATTCCGCCATGCCTAATATAGGGAATAGCTGGGCTTTTTAATCTTTTAAGGAACCGAATTATTGGTACGAAGATTGACATTATGAGGGACAATTATATAGGCAGAAGTCGCAGTCCATTATATGCAAACAATTA
Source organism: Montipora foliosa (assembly GCF_036669935.1). Taxonomy (NCBI): domain Eukaryota; kingdom Metazoa; phylum Cnidaria; class Anthozoa; order Scleractinia; family Acroporidae; genus Montipora; species Montipora foliosa. Next base: position 10,120,960 of record NC_090882.1, read on the forward strand.
ATAAAGTGGAACCCCGAAAATATGATCACCTTTGGGCCATGGAAAATTGGTCGTATAAACACGGGATGGTCGTGTAATGAGGCAGGGTCACATTATGATACAACACGCTTTAAACATGTACTACACTTGATTACCTTTAATTTCGTTATAAATCAACCTTTTCAGTTATTTTTTCAACCTTACAAACGCAGTTCATTGCAACTGAACAAAACCGAGTGCATGTAATGCGAAAAACAATGACGTTGTTCAGTTCCTATCTAACTGGATGAATTTCAGCTTTGGCTGGATTATTTTTCCAGAGCACGCAATGCCTGTAGGGTGAACGTGGGCCTTTACGCCAATCACTTTGTACACAAGCGAGATGCGAGATGTCAGCGGTTTTTACATTGCCCTCTGTCTGTCGAAAATTCTAAACATCTTGCAAGTTAGATGACGCTTCCGTATATGAAGTTATTTTGGGCATTACATATGCCGGAGGTGAACATTGATTTCATTCTCACTAACTCCTCTTTCACCAGTATCATTAGCCAGCGAACAGGCTCCCAGCGAGGGCGGAAAAAATTCAGCGAGTGAAACGTGAATCCGCGAGCGAAGCGAGTGGGACTCATCACCAGACCGCTCTTGGCTCGTCCCACTCGCCCTAGACTACACTCGGCTAACTCGCCCTAAACCCAACCGGGAGTATTTCCGCATGCTACAGTATCATTTGTTTCCTCTCCTCCTTCATGTGCTACTCCTCAAAAGAACGTATCCTACCAGTTGTCTGGAAGTTCGAGAATAACTGGTGGATCAAATGAATTGCCCTCTACAGTTTTTTTCCATTGAAACTGCAGTCAGTTTAACCAGTCGTATTAACGGGGTAATTTTGTAAAGAAAATAAGGACTGAGGACTCCAAAAGGTGGTCCGTGGTCGTAATGACGGGGTGGTCGGATTAACGGGGTTTTCAGATAAGAGAATGTGTGGGCTTTTGTTCGGGCCATAAAAAATGTGGTCGTAATAAAGGGGTGGTCGCATTAACAGGTTGGTCGTAAGGCGGGATTGCACTGTAAATGCTTTATACACCTTATTCCAAAATGGCCACCATTTTTGCTCATCCTCGGTGTAAAAACCTGTGAAACTTACGGATGACGTAACACAAAGAAAACAAAAGAGCAAAAAAAAAACATCAAAGAATAACCTAACCCTAAAAGGAGCAAACAAACAAAGAAAAAGTTTCGCAGGTTTTTACACCGAGGTAAAACCACCATTTTAGTATTCTTTTGTTTGATTACAAATTGACCCTTTTAGTCTCGTTCAAGGGTAAATATTCTTTTGAATTTTACGCTTGAAAGCGAGGTCAAAAGGGCCAATTTGCAAGGAAACAAAAGAATAAGGTGTATGATGCTATACGCAACTCACTGGGACATAGGATACTGATCTGTTATCTCTTCTTGTAAAGAGCAACATCGAATTAGAGACGTCACTACTGGCTGTTCCCTCGAGGCTTAAAAATTAATATTGGGGACAATGTTCTTTTTGATGGGGTAACACCAGGAGCCCATGAGTAGGAGCTTGCCTCTTCCATACAAGCCCTATGAGTCAACCTTTCCTCGTATCTTTCTATTTTAAGAACGCCACGAGTTCTTCGTCTCTGCACACACTGTTTAGAATGGCCAGTCAGAATATAGTTATTGTGGAACAAGGACAAAAATAGCAAAAGCAATGTATGCAAATTGTGCAAATTGATGTAAATTGTTGTAAATGTGAGTTTCCTGCTGAAGGATTAGTTCTAAAAATAGAAAGATACGCGCAAAGGTTGACTCAAGGATATAATGCATAGGGATGCTCCTACTCATGGGCTCCTGGTAATACCTTTTTAGAACAAAGTGGATTGAGTATTCTCTATTATGAATTCAAAAGATCACGAGAATTACAGCTTCTAACCTTGAACACATGTACACCCACCTTCTTTATGAATAACCGATGTCACGTAATTTCTTCAATAGCAATAGAGCTTGCTTTCGATAGCAAATGAAACGTGCTGTAAACAAGACCGACGGAAGCCACCCCCGTGAGTTGCTGAGTACTGTAGGCCCCAATGAGCCACACGAACGACTTATTTTAGGGCTGAGCCTGAACTCTCTTGTTCTTCTTTGTTGTTGTTGTTGTTGTTTTTGCTATTTGAGCCCCAAAGCACTCTTAATTAACATTTTCTAAGTTCGACTATAACTAAACGAAGTTGTTCTTCGGTGTAGCATGCAATAAGAACACCACATTGTTAATGTTAAAAGACTTCGATAAGTATTCGAGTGCATTTTCCTGTGTAGACTACCGCAGTTTACATTTCTTTTACCGTTATTTATACTACTCACAAAAACAAAAAAACAAATGAGCAAAATAATTTAAAGACATTCTTAACTCACTCTCAGCTTGGGTATGTTGTTATGTACCAGTCAAATCGAAGCTTCAACATCCCCCTCGGGGAACCCCACGGGCATTTGAATTTTTGGAAAATTTTTGTTGAAATCCCCCCTCCCCGGGCCAAAAAGCTGTTCAAATGCCTCATCATAGATCTATTTCAGGTGATCAAATGGCCCCATCGAATTCCCCAGCCCTAGGAGCGGTGATCAAATGCTTTGCCCCCGGGAAGACTAAGATGATCAAATTCCCTCCCCCCGGGTAGCAAAAGGCGTCTAATGCCCGGAGTATGCCCGAAAAGGAGGGGGGGGGGGGGAAGGGGAAGATGTTGAAGATGTTGATTTGACTAGTACATTAGTATGTTCTTAAAATTTTGGTTAATCTCCGGCGTGAGAGGCGTTCTTGTAAACTGAAAATGTTCTTATAAAAGAAGAGTGTATCGAGACAGTTATGAGGTAGTAATTATAAATAGTGAGCTGTAGAGATGTAGATAAAAAGAGACTATACATGAAAAACATATTTCCACTGCGGGCTTTCTTTTCTTTACTGCTTAGCTAACTGATTCATATATAACAGCTGCCGGGTGATGGTGTAACACAAATGATCTTAACACTCATTTTTTCTTTGTTACAAATAAAAGCACATTCAGAATGAAATCATCTGCAACCGGTGAAATGAATGACAAACGAGTTTCAGAAATAAATACCAATGACCGCCCTGTATGCGACTGACTTGAATGACAAGCAATACTCTGCTTGAATCGTGAACAGTCCTGCCGAAATATTGCAAGACAAAACTCTCCAGGGGTCAAGTGTTCATACAGAACTTGTGTAACGCGAGAGCTAAGGTCGAGTAGTGCAATTTCTCTGGTGGTTCTTAACAACTGAAGTGGAATGGCTCTGGTCTATGACTGGATAACTTTTTTCATTAAGTACGTCATTGAACGTGTTATTTTATAAACTGACCACGAGGCAAAGGTTATCACTTTCGTCCCTCCAAAATGCTGATAAGAAGTGAACTACATCTAATGACTCTTGTCTGTGTTGTCTTTTCGGCTAATGGATTTTGGATGTCACAGAAGCCAACTCCGCCGGTAAATGAAATCAAGACGCCAGTAGTAATTGGTAACGTAAAATTCTTGTTTTTACTGAGGTTCTATTGTTAAGTACTCTTCCTTATTGCGCATCAAAAATAACGACATCAAATTATTTAGTTTCACAAGAAGGGTCGTCTTAAATTAGAAACAATGAGAAAGGCATACAAGGACTCAATACTGGAATCACTGCTCTCGCGCAAACTGATCTACTGCTGATTTGCCGGGAGGATTTTGCAGCCATGCAGGACCTGAACACCAGAGAAACGGTATAAAATACTTGTATTTGTCGCGGCAAAGACAAAACACTAAAAGAACTCAAGAGGCTCTTTACTTAGCCAAAATGGTTATTACGAGAAACCTAAAAAGCCGTTTTTGCTTTATTTGCATTTTATTTTTTGCTTATTTGTAGAAAGGTTACGTAATCTAATCACGTCTCAGACAATTAACCTGTAGATTTTGCTGTCGCTCGTCTGTTGGGACAGCTTTATGTTCCCGAAGGGAAAAAAAACATTCGTTTCTCTTCAGGAGCTCATCAGGTGACCTCTTGATTCTCTTATTTCATGTATCCCTACTTACGTGCGGTACAAATCAACCATTTTGTTTTGTTTTGTTTTTTTGTTTTTTTTTTTTTAATTTTTTTGCAAATGGCCAAACTGGTTACTTGAAACTCCAAGGTCGAGAATACAGAGAAGCTATAACTGGATAACGTACAAAACCAAAAACAGGCCTCTGCGCGGGCCTTTTTCTTGACCAACAATGGAACTTACACATAAGAAAAGAAAATATTCGAGAGTACAAAGGTTCGGGAATCTCAGCTTACTGAACGTTACGCAATAGTCAGGAACTGTCACATCATGCTCCAATCACGAGACTAGAAGCAGAGTCACGCAACGCTCTGCCCTTTCTTTGTCTCCTCACCTACAAAGGAGGCAGAGAAGAGAGACCCTGGGAACAAGGTTGAAAACGTTAACGAGACCGTGACCGGTAAGTCAAGCTCCATGACTGGGGCCTGCTCTCAAGTTAACAGTTTTTTGAAGACTAAGCGGAGCGATGGACTATCATCCCATCCAGGGAGGAGTAGAAATACTCCTAGTCGCTTCATGCTACAGTAACCGGAGATAAGCGCCGGCCCGATCGGCCACTAGGGTCGTAGCAGCCTTTACCTTTAAGCGGAGCCTGACGTGTTTTTGGCACGAGTAGTGGCCTCCCGCGATGCAAATAAATTTCGCTCGCTTTCTGCTTACTTAGCAGGCGGGGCATGAAACTATTCATAACGGGATGTCTTGTTTTAAGGATGCGGTCGACCTAATCAACCGTGCCTCATTTCAACCGGTGTAGTAGGTGTTCGATTGCATACAGGGAGATGAAATCGAGCGAATGATAATTACTACAAACAGTGCGCGCGTCTCGCGCGCGCTCTCTGAATTTGCGTGCCAAACGCCTATCACGCAGACTTGAAGGATATTGCACTTTTTTTTCTAAAGTGTAATTATGACCTAAATTCATTATAACTTTATTGGTTTTATCAGTGCCCGGTACAGGCGGAAGTCAACTACAGGCAAAGATCAACAAACCGGAAGTACCACACTGGTATTGCACCAAAAAGACATCGGATTACTTTACTTTATGGCTCAAGAAAACCTCTTTGTTGCCTCTCGCTGTAAACTGCTGGGTTGACAACATGAGGTATAAATTGGTTTGGTACATGTAGCTATATCAAACGAATTGATAACAAGAACTCACCATTGGAAGATTTGAAAGAAAAATTCTCCATGAATTGTTAGCTCAAAACTCCAAATTTAATCCGAATAAATAAACCGGAAAAACGACAAACCCGTTAAAAAATACAAAAAACTCTTGCATAAAAACTAAAACTTGTATACACACGTCAACAAAATAATTTGAAATGGTTGTTAGCAGAATGGATACTCCGAAATAAGGTGAGACACTTAGTTTTGTGTACATACAGTGGCAAACGATCTTACTAAAATTTTACCAAGTTTAAAGAAATCTGTGAACAGATGTGGTCTATTGTTTATTTTCCCGCAAAACTTGGTTTAAAAATAGTCACTTTTCTAAAGGCGATGAGGACTAGGCCAATTTGGGTAAATCTTACTCTTTGCTGATGGCCTCTTGTGTCAACCCAGGCCTGGTGGGTTTTTGATGACGTCATGTATTGCTGACTGTCGTTTCTAAAAATAACGTGGGTAAAATTCACGGGCCCGGCCATATCAACTTATATAACTCCTTCTCTGTCTAGTTATTTTTTCTTGCGGAAGACTACAACTAAGACATTGGTTTTCTTTCAACAAAAATCAGACTTGTGTATAACGAGGAAACAAATACCGTCGAGAACGCGCCAGGCGTTGAAACAAGAGTTCCCGGATTTGGTAACACGGACACAATTGACCATCTGGATACAGATAATCTGGTGGCCTATTTTGCTGCCATGACAGATATTATGGTGTCTTGGGGATACGAGCGAGGTATGACTGTCAGAGCAGCACCATATGACTTCAGATACGGGCCTGGTAAGCCATAAACCTTTTGTCCCGCAGAATACGTTTGTGAGCAAGCGTTTTCCCGAGTTTTCATGCTTTGTGAGCCAAAACAAGGGACTAAATGATGGTTAGGAGAGACGGATTTAGTAACTTGGGGCCTAGGAAATGATTTGCTTACGTTTGATTTGATTGAGGACTTGGAAATAACTGCAGAATACCCGGCCACTACTGTGTTCTTGAAGCACAGGCTCCCCAAGCTGAAAATACGTGGTGTATGGGACAGCTTATGTATATAGAGAATTGTATGGGGAAATCACCGATCGTAAAAAAATTGTGTAAATAACTATCTCATTTGAAATAAAGTTTTCCTACCTCAAATGTGTGACGAACTTGTCTCTTGTGCCGAGTTTAGAGCCATTCTGACGCCGTTTAGTAAAGTTATCCGAGAGCCGTTACTAAAAGAATAGGAAGGCCGACCACTCCATTCTCCACTCTGATTGGTCCATTTGAATTTGACCGCGCGCTGGCAACACGACCCTCCAATCAGAGTTGAGGGTGAAACCAGCTTGCGAGCGGCCGTTGTTGACTGCCCGGTCAAAAGCCTCTGAGGAAAGCCGAAGAGGTGAATTTTAATTTTCGTTCTTCACGAGTCTTTCGGCCGCCGAAACACACGTATTTGGAGTGAAATTTATTGGGCTTTATGGAACTGTTGTTTTTATTGCGATTCGGGACTCTTTAGTAACGGTTTCCGGATAACTTCACTAAACGGCGTCAGAGTGGCTCTAAACTCGGCACAAGAGACAAGTTCGTCACACATTTGAGGTAGGAAAACTTTATTTCAAATGAGATAGTTATTTACACAATTTTTTTACGATCGGTGATTTTCCCGTACAATTCTCTATATATACAAGCTGTCGCATACACCACGTATTTTCAGCTTGGGGAGCCTGTGTTTGAAGCGGCATAGGCCATTTTACGGATACAGCAGCCATTTTGAAATCCATTGTTTCAAATAGCTATTACGGGATTCTAAGGGGAAAATGCATACTAATTGCCCCCTTAGAATCCCATAATAGCTGTTTGAAACAATGGATTTAAAATGGCCACCGTATCCGTAAAATGGCCTATTCTTTGAAGAAATACACGCCATTCGTGTGCAAATAAGTGTTCGGGTATTCTGCAGTTTAGCCGCTTGTGGTCTGCCTTATAAGCTTTAGAATTAAAGTGCGTTATCCTAGAGTCGATGCATGCTTTCGAAAGGTCTTCTTTCGGAACGCAGTTTCGGGCACAGTTAGCAAAGCGTTGTGGGAAAGCAACCACGGTTAGCAAAGCCCCATGGAAAAGAGCTGTGTTTGAAAGCAGGAAACTAATTATCAATTTAAAAACTTCTATAGAGGACTTCACAATCAGAGCATTTCACAAAGCTGAGGGACCTCATCGAGGAAACTTACTCAGCAAACAACAACAAGACGATCACGCTGCTCAGTCACAGTTTAAGATTTCCTTACACTTTGGCTTTCCTGAATAAACAGCCTAACAGCTGGAAAGACAAGTACATTTTCCAGTGGATTACCTTGTCAGGTCAGTAATGTTTTCGATGTCAGTTGCAAAATAAAATTGACAACAAGTCAACAGACCTCACTTATTAAAGGGACCGGTTTCTGGAAAGTCCCGAAACTTTACGGGTTATTTTCAGGTGTCATAATTCCCTCTGTATCTCAAGAACGCAGAGGATTTGAGAAGTCAATTTTCACAGTCAGTTTGCTTTTTGTTACCTTGAAAACATGTTTAAAGATCGGCTTTCCTGAACAAGCGGTTGGCAGGTTCACAAATGGCTTTTCGGCCCATGATACGTGACATGTTCAGACGGTTCTCCTCCAATCAGAAAACGTATTTGAGTTGGGAGGTATAACAAATCTCATTGACCATTCCTGATAGGGGCTTTTCAGGGGCAATGAAATAATCAATGAAACGACAGAACAGAACAATAACAACTGTAAAAGAATACCAATGGTCCTTATTGGAGTTGAGCCCACAGGCACTTTTTGTTTTGTTTAAAACTACATGCAAAAGAGGCTTATGGGTCAATTCAATACAAAATGACCCCTTAGCCTCGTTCATGTGGCAAAACCGCTGATAACTGCGATAAGGGCTATTGGCCGGAGGCAAACAAGTTGGCTATAAGGCGATACCGGTAATTTAAACCATTGACTACCAGAATCAAATTCAATGAGTGGTCGGAACCGGTCTTGAACACGGGATTTCCAAATCTCAAGGTAAGCGCTCTAACCACTGGGCAGTAGGCTTGGATAAATTCTGCCAGCAGAATTTCGAGAAGAATAAGCGATTTTTGAGCTGAGCATTCTGCTGGCAGAATAAAGCATTTTCGAGCAGAATTCTGGCAGAATAAGGGAAAATTAGCGGCAATAACGATATGCATAACGGTTCTAAGAAAAGTGTAAAACTAAACAAAAAAACAAATGGAAAATACTTTGTGTTTGATTTGATTATTTGACCTAAAGTAATATGAATTATAATATTATTGTATAGCTGTGTATAGTCCTGTAGCGCTGTGTATAGCCCTTTATAGCTGTTTATAGCTCTGTGCCGCTGTGTCTAGCTCTGTATAGCCCTGTATAGCTCTGTATTGCTCTGTATGGCTGTGTATAAATCTGTGTAGCTGTGTATAGTTATGTATAGCCGTGTATACCCCAGTATAGCTGGATATAGCCCTGTATACACGTAGCTGTGTATAGATCTGTATTGCCGTGTATAGCCCTGTATAGCCCTGTATAGCTCTGCAAAGCCCTGTATAGCTGTGTATGGCTCTGTATTGCTGTGTATAGCCCTGTATAGTTCTGTATAGCTCTGCATTGCTCTGTATAGCTATTTATAGCCCTGTGTAGCAGTGTACGGCATTGCATAGCTGTGTATAGTTCTGTGTACAGCTGTAGCTGTGTATAGCTCTGTATAGGCCTGTGTAGCTGTGTATAGCCCAGTATAACCCAGTATAGCTGTGTATAGCCCTGTATAGCTCTATATAGCTCTGTATAGCCCGGTACAGATTTGTATAGTTGTATAGCTGTGTATAGCTCTCTATCGCTGTGTATAGCCTTGTATAGTTGTGTATAGCCCTGTAGAGCATTGTATAGCTCTGTATTGGTCTCTATAGGTATTTATAGCACTGTACCGTTGTTTATAGCTCAGTATAGCTGTGTATAGTTCTGTATAGTTCTGTATAGCTGTATATAGCTCTGTATAAGCCTGTATAGCTGCGTATAGCCCAGTATAGCTGTGCCTGTCTAAAACAATCTGGATGACAAACTTTACCGACAAACTTTACTTACAAAATTATTTTGCTCACAAGTAACAATAAATGTAGTGTGATGCATCAGACAATTTATCATTTCTGATTAGTTAAAATTCACGGGAAAGCCCCTTGATGTCACGCTATAGTGATAATGTGAATATTTAAACACACTTTAATCTAGATGACAAACTTTACTCACAAACTTTACTCATAAACTTTACCCACAAACTTTAATTTACTCATAAACCTTTATTCACAAACTAACTTATTAGAATGAATTTATGAGATCATTTTCATGGTGAACCCCCATTCTTTATTTCCGAGAATGTCATGCTATGGTGATTCTTTCCTGTTCCATTTGATTACGCAAATATTCAAACGCACTTTTATTTTTGAAAATTTGAGACTAGCCAGAAGAATTGATTTTTGGTTAATCGAATGATAAAGCAAAACGATGTCATTTGGCGATGTAATCAATTTGTTATATAATAGTTAGATAACTTTAAGCAATTGTGTGAAATCAACTCATGAACATCATGGATCCGTAAACAGAAGCACACTCCATCGCTTGCTAACCGCAAACCGCTTTTAAACCGCTTGAAAACGCAATGTGGTTAGCTGTGATACTTTTACAGTAATATGAGAATCGTAACATTGAAGCCATAAAAATTATTAAATCATATAGTTTTCCAAACATAATAAAATAATATAGTTTCCATAAAAGTATTTCCATAAAATGATTATAATAAAATTGAACTACCAAATGGTAAGTAGTATAGGAGTTGGTCGGTTTTGGGAATATTAAAAAGGAAATGGTCCCGAACCGGCAACTCCTATATACACCAAAAATTCGAAGAACGAGTGTCTTTGAAACATGTAACTTAGCAACAGAAAGTGTTGAATTTCTGACGTCTAGAATTACCTGTAACTTCCAATAAATTGCCAGGAGGAAATAGGCACTGGGGATGAAGTTTGTTTAGTCAGGTTACAGCTGTAGTTTTTTTTTTCTGTGTATTTGCAAAATCAATTTTCCTCTGTATTTTCGAAATGTTCCAGAATATTCTCTAAACACTACTCTAATTATACCTTAAACACACGTCAAAGGGATATGGGTCACTAACAAAGCGACCAATGGGCATGCTTTTCAGTTAATTATGTTAATTATGGAGTTCGAGTTTTCATTTTCATTTTCCTTCGCTTCTTTAATTGCAAGTGTGATTTGTCCGCGAGAAAAGGTTTACTTGTCAGCCTCCCACAAAGTGATCTCATCTACGAAGACACACTTTTCTGGTAAGATATCTTAGTACCGACTTAATTTTTCACGCAACTGAATTCGGGGATATATAAAGTAACAACGAACCTGTAGCATCGCACCTCAAATAACTAGATTTGTATTCAGTCAACATTTTCTGACCTCTACCTTGTTGTTGTATAAGATGTGAGTTTCACTCTTGTTTAAGCGATTCATTTCGTTTGTGTACGTGATGCAGTAACTGTTGTTTAACTGTAGTATGACATAATGGTTGCTTTCAGTTCACGGAAATCCATGGTTTCTCAGGCGTGAAATAAATGATCCTGTGGTAGTTTCCTTGGTTTTAGTCTTGGGCTACAAAATGTCTTGAACGTTTCCTGATCGTTTTTGGGAAGCTTCTGCAAGTACCGGAGCAGAAATTAAGTAAAAGAAAAGAAACAAAAGGCAGAAAACAACAGAAGTCCAAATAAAGACTAATCCCAAGTGACCAAAAACACAATGCTTTCCGGTACCTGCAGAAAGACCCCGTTTTGCCTCGTTAACTCGTGTTACGAATTGAATCGAGATGGTTGTCCAACCTCGTTAGGAGAGAACCCTGGGAACAAGGTTGGATCGTTGTCTTCTCCATACAATTAATTATTCCGCACTTTCTGAAGTTTGCGAAACGAAACGATGAAACTAAGTACTTTGATAGAGTAATTCGCGAAAAGAAAACGATTCGTCTGTTTTGTGAAATCGGAAAAGCTACAATTTCAATTGTTATATAGCTGAGTTTTTTCCCCCAACATCGCGCGCTCTCATTGGTTACTTCGAGGTCACATGACATCTAACAATATTTAATATTAATACTAGTATTTCGCGTCAAAAGTCTCTGAGTGGTTAACAGTGCAAAATCTATGACGTCAGAGGTTAACAGTGCTCTGGAATAATCAATTTCCGGAATTTCAAAATTTTAGGAGTT
>NC_090882.1:10137477-10139977 GCF_036669935.1 Montipora foliosa
ACGAGTTGTTCAGAGTTTTACTTCGTGGAAACTACGTTCATTTTTGGAATAAATCTTCTTGTTGTTGTTCCGACAACCCTGCGTTCAGTTTAGTTGCAAACTACCTTTCCTCAAAACACACGAACTCGTAACATTGGGGGCCTGTCCGGGAGAGGAATTCATTTGTTTGCTGACTACAGAAACCAGGAAAGGACAATTCAAGAAGAAGTTACAGAAAAAGTAAGAAGAACTGTACGAGAGAGTATACTGTGTTTTTGCTGTGAAATACTGCTATGGAAATGGACAAGTTTATACAGATTGGAGAAAAGTTCGGATTGGAGGGAGAAAAGCTGCTCGAGTTTGTAGAGAAGCAACAAAAGTTAGAACAAGAAAGAAGAAAGGAAGAGGAAGAAAAAAGAAGGGAACAGGAAGAAAAAGAAGAAAAACGCAGACAACTAGAACAGGAAAGAAGAAGGGAAGAGGAGGAAAAAGAAGAGAAACGCAGACAATTTGAAGAAGAACGAAGAAGGGAACAGGAAGAAAGAGAAGAAAAAAAGAGGCAATTACAAGAAGAAAGAGAAGAGAGACGTCGAATGCTTGAGGAGGATAAAAGAAAGGAAGATGAAGAAAAAGAGGAAAGGCGCAGAAGAGAAGACGAAGAGAGAGAAACTAGGCGACAAGAACGTGAACTAAGAAAATTGGAGATGGAAGCCGAGCTTTTGAAACAGAAAGAGGCTATTGAAGCGGCAAAAAGAGAACATGAGCTGGAGATTGCACGTTTGGCTGTGGAGAATGCTGACGGACGTCCTGAAGTGAGAGAGGATCGGGCTAAGGCACCTAAACTCCCCTCGTTTGTTGATGGTAAAGACGATTTGGACGCGTATTTGCAGAGGTTCGAGAGATTTGCCGAGACAGCTCAGTGGAAAAAAGATGGATGGGCATCGAAGCTCAGTGCTCTGTTGTCTGGACGGGCACTAGAAGTGTATTCACGTCTATCGGAGGACGCAGCTAAGGATTATGACAGGGTAAAGATTGCGTTAATGAAGAGATATGACCTTACCGAAGACGGCTATCGTCGAAAATTTAGAGCATCCAAACCGGAAGTTGACGAAAGTCCGGAGCAGTTTATTGTGCGACTGGACAGATACCTGTTACGTTGGCTAGAGCTTTCGGATACTGCGCGAACCTTTGATGGTCTTAAGGACTTGATCGTGAAAGAACAATTTATTGACTCTTGTCCTAAGGATTTGGCAATTCACCTGCGAGAAAGGGCACCTGAGACTCTAGCAAAGATTGCGAAGATCGCTGACCAGTACTTGGAGGCTCATGGTAAACACTTGTTCAGCTCAGCGAGCAGAAAGCCAACAGTACAGCCTGAGAGGGACGAAGCCAAGAACATGCAGATTAATCCACCAGCTCTGCATTGCTTTAAGTGCAACACCCGAGGTCATAAAGCTGTCAACTGCCCAACCCTAACAAGAAAGTGTTTCCTATGTGGTAAGCAGGGACACGAAGCTAGAAACTGTCGATCAGGTGGACGCAGACCAGGAGGACAAAGTAGGGATGGTAACCCTGTGCAGCGTGGTCAAGTAAGTGCCAGTTGTCTAGTTCAACCACCTGAGGATAAACCTACTGATGAAGAAGTTAAGGCCTGTATTAAAGATGATAAGTTGCTGTTAGCCTGTGGTAAGAAGATTCCATTGTTGAGTAGTGCTTGTGTTGAACCGTTGACTGGAGTGAGAAGTAAAATGCCTGTCGTGAAAGGTAGAGTTGGAGAGAAGCCTGTTGATGTCCTGAGAGATACTGGTTGTAGTGGAATTGTAGTAAAGAGGGACCTTGTGTCTGAGGATCAGTTTACTGGCGAATTTAATGTTATGCTGCTCATTGACAATACGGCAAGGAAAGTTCCCATCGCAAAGATTGATGTTGACACACCTTATCTCAAGGGCCAAGTGGAAGCGCAGTGTCTTCCCGATGCTGTTTATGATTTAATTATTGGTAATGTACCAGGCGCAAGAGCCGCTGACGACCCAGACTCAAGCTGGCAAGTTCCTGTACAAGAAGCTTGTGCTGTATCCACGAGAAGTCAAGCTAAGAAATCTGGAGAACATATCCCGTTGAAGGTACCAGATACCAAAGAAAGTCCCGTAGTTGATAGAGAAAAGCTCAAGCAAATGCAGCGTGATGACGAGAGCCTACAGAAATTTTGGGAGAAAGATGACGTAGTTGTGAGAGGCCAGGCTGAGACTTCATTTGAAGTGAAAGGTGGAGTTCTGTACCGCGTCTACAAGCACCCTTATGTGAACGGAGGTAAACCCCTGAAGCAGGTTATGGTTCCTGTGCAGCTGAGAAGTCGAATAATGGAACTAGCGCACGGATCGATCATGGGAGGTCACATGGGAATAAAGAAAACGACTGATAAGATTCAAAGTGCGTTCTATTGGCCAGGCATTCAAGGAGACGTGACTCGTTATTGCAAGTCCTGCGATGTATGTCAGAAGACAGTTAACAAGGGATCCGT
>NC_090882.1:10144977-10147477 GCF_036669935.1 Montipora foliosa
AGTCCACAACAGAAAGTATCGTCGTCATCTTAGACAATACAGATTATCCAGCTAATCAAAGATTGCAGTTCTTATATGAAAAGTCCTTCCACAGACTTTCTCCCGAACAAAAAGAAGCATTTGTGTCTTTGTCTGTTCTTCCGGGATGTTTCACCACGACTCTCGCAGCAGCTGTATTGAATGTTAGAAAGTGGGAGGCCATCACAATGTTGAAATTACTCCAAAGAAAATCCTTTCTCGATTCAGACTCCCAGCCTGGAACATTCATAATGCATAAGCTTCTTCAGTCATTTGCTAAAGAAACAGGAGATCAGCGAATGGAAGAAATAGTAGCAAATGCAAAGTGCCGTTTCCTTGCGCATTACATTTCTCGTTTCGACAAATTGAATGATGAGTTTCTAAATGGTCATTCCATGGACGCATTCATTGCATTCTATGAGGAAAAACAGATTTTTATAGAAAGTCTAGTAGACGGTTGCACAGATCCCAGGATAGCCGAGAATGTTTTTAAAGTTTTGATTAAAGCAGAAATGTTTCTGGACACGTTGTTTTGGTGTTCTATGGAATCTGACAATTTTGACACTATCTACGATTCGGCCTTAAAGGCAGCCAATGCTCTAGGAAATACACATTACCAGAGTCGTTTACTAGCTTCTAAAGCATTTAGTGAAATTACCTGGGGAGCAGGAGGAAGTTCAATGCAACTTCTCAAGAAGGCATATGAAATCCAGTCAAAATCTTGTTTAGTTTCTGATGATGAAAGGAGTAAATATTTGTGTTACTTTGGCATCTGTCAGCTTGTTAACGGCGAGGTTGAGAGCGGGATACAGTGCCTGCAAGAGGCTCTTCCTTTAATGCGTGAAAGTGGAGAGCAGAAAATTCTAAGGCTCGTTGTTAACCAAGTCATGGCGGTCTACTATCAGTTCTTAAACGACCCATCTACCTCGACTTACTACTATGACAAAGCACACAAGGAATGCAATTCCGCTGCAGACGAGCAACTGATTGTTATTCCACCTTTGGGACGCAAAGGAAAAAAACCAAAAAATGGCAAAGAACTTCAAACAAATACTTTTGACTCTGTTAATTATTGGCCATTGCAATTCCTAGTTATATTTCACATCAGGAAAGCAGCAAAGAACTTCTTTGACACTGACACCCAGCAATTTGTAATTAACCCTGCCCTTCGAATGTTAAATGATCTCCAGATAAATTCCAAAACCCCTTTTTATTTGTTTCATTTTTGCGGTAATGTTATGGTACTTCTGGAGTCAATACTCACAGAAGAGGGAATTGTTGGATCAGGTTTCGAAGAATCAGTCACACGTCACCAAGCAACACTCGAGCAATTCAAACATAGCTCTTCAGGCCCAGAGAAGAACGTTGATTCAACTGTGACCCGTCGTTCTCAAGAATGCAATCACACTCTTGCAAAGATCGACCAAGACTTCGGTAAATTGCACCACCACAAGAAGAACTACTTAAAGGCTCTTAATTTCCAGACGTGCGCTCTTTATATCCTATTGGGAAAAAGTAAACAAAAACCAAATGCATTCTTAGCCCATAGCTACCATTCACTCGGGGTGACACAGCATTCGTTAGGTGATTTTACATCTGCTCTGCAGTCAAAGCAGCGGGCATTAGATTTGCGACTAAAATTGTTCGGAGAAGATCATGCAAGAACAGCTCATAGTTACCATGAACTCGGGGTGACACAGCATTCGTTAGGTGATTTTACCTCTGCTCTGCAGTCAAAGCAGCGGGCATTAGATTTGCGACTAAAATTGTTCGGAGAAGATCATGCAAGCACAGCTGAGAGTTACCATTCACTCGGGGTGACACAGCATTCGTTAGGTGATTTTACATCTGCTCTGCAGTCAAAGCAGCGGGCATTAGATTTGCGACTAAAATTGTTCGGAGAAGATCATGCAAGAACAGCTCATGGTTACCATGAACTCGGGCTGACACAGCATTCCTTAGGTGATTTTACCTCTGCTCTGCAGTCAAAGCAGCGGGCATTAGATTTGCGACTAAAATTGTTCGGAGAAGATCATGCAAGCACAGCTGAGAGTTACCATTCACTCGGGGTGACACAGCATTCGTTAGGTGATTTTACCTCTGCTCTGCAGTCAAAGCAGCGGGCATTAGATTTGCGACTAAAATTGTTCGGAGAAGATCATGCAAGAACAGCTAATAGTTACCATGAACTCGGGCTGACACAGCATTCCTTAGGTGATTTTACCTCTGCTCTACAGTCTGATCAACGGGCATTAGATGTGCGAATAAAATTGTTCGGAGAAGATCATGCAAGAACAGCTAATAGTTACCATTCACTCGGGGTGACACAGCATTCGTTAGGTGATTTTACCTCTGCTCTGCAGTCAAAGCAGCGGGCATTAGATTTGCGACTAGAATTGTTCGGAGAAGATCATGCAAGAACAGCTAATAGTTACCATGAACTCGGGGTGACACAGCATTCTTTAGGTGATTTTACCTCTGC
>NC_090882.1:10152477-10177477 GCF_036669935.1 Montipora foliosa
CATTTTCCCGCACGTGCAGCCTCGATCTTATTTTTGTCCATATTTGGGCATAAAATTGGTGTCCTAAAACCCCAGCTTTGTTCCAAGGAAAAGAATTTCAAAGTCACGTGCTTCTGGTTTTACTTAATTTGGAGGTGCAGCACAATTTTCTTGCATTGTTTCTTGAAACGGGAAAAATTATTGAGATTTTTATGTTTGTAAGAATTTCCTCCTAAATTTGTGTTTTAACGGATTCCGTGTACGTTAAGTACTGGGGAAATCACTCAATTTTGGAGAGAACATTAAGCATGTTATAACCCAGAAATTAGGGTACTCATTAGCTTATCCAGTTGAACCACTAACATGGTGGCGATGACGTCACAAGGTTGTACGTCGAGATTGGCCACCATTTTGGCTCATCCTCGGTGTAAAAACCTGTGAAACTTACCGATGACGTAACATAACTGAAAGAAAACAAAAGCGAAAAAAAAAACCATCAAAGAATAACCTAACCCTACAAGGAGCTAACAAAACAAAGAAAAAGTTTCACAGGTTTTTACACCGAGGTAAATCCACCATTTTAGTATTCTTTTATTTGATTTCAAATTGACCCTTTTAGTCTCGTTCAAGGGTAAATATTCTTTTGAATTTTACGTTTGAAAGCGAGGCCAAAAGGGCCAATTTGCAAGGAAACAAAAGAATACTAAAATGGGGGCCATTTTGGAATAAGGTGTATGTTGCTATACGCAACTCACTGGAACATAGGATTCTGATCTGTTATCTCTTCTTATAAAGAGCAACATCGAATTAGAGACGTCACTACTGGCTGTTCCCTCGAGGCTTAAAAATTAATATTGGGGACAATGTTCTTTTTGATGGGGTAACACCAAGGAGCCCATGAGTAGGAGCTTGCCTCTCCCATACAAGCCCCATGAGTCAACCTTTGCTCGTATCTTTCTATTTTTAGAACGCCACGAGTTCTTCGGCTCTGCACACACTGTTTAGAATGTCCAGTCAGAATATAATTATTGTGGAACAAAGACAAAAATCAGTAGCAAAAGCAATGTATACAAATTGTGCAAATTGATGTAAATTGTTGTAAATGTGAGTTTCCTGCGGAAGGATTAGTTCTAAAAATAGAAAGATACGCGCAAAGGTTGACTCAAGGATATAATGCATAGGGATGCTCCTACTCATGGGCTCCTGGTAACACATTTTAAGAACAAAGTGGATTGAGTATTCTCTATTATGAATTCAAAAGATCACGAGAATTACAGCTTCTAACCTTGAACACATGTACACCCACCTTCTTTATGAATAACCGATGTCACGTAATTTCTTCAATTGCAATAGAGCTTGTTTTCGATAGCAAATGAAACGCGCTGTAAACAAGAACGACGGAAGCCATCCCCGTGAGTTGCTGAGTACTGTAGGCCCCAATGAGCCACACGAACGACTTATTTTAGGGCTGAGCCTGAACTTTCTTGTTCTTCTTTGTTGTTGTTGTTTGAGCCTGAAAGCATTGTTCTTAACATTTTCTTAAACTGAGGTTGTGTGGCATACTAAGTTCGACTATAACTAAATGAAGTTGTTCTTCGGTGTAGCATGCAATAAGAACACCACATTGTTAACGTTAAAAGACTTTGCTAAGTATTCGAGTGAATTTTCCTGTGTAGACTACCGTTTTACATTTCTTTTGCCGTTATTTATACTACTTACAAAAAACAAAAAAACAAATGAGCAAAATAATTTAAAGACATTCTTAACTCACTCTCAGCTTGGGTATGTTGTTATGTACCAGTCAAATCGAAGCTTCAACATCCCCCTGGGGCAACCCCCCGGGCATTTGAATTTTTGGAAAATTTTTGTTGAAATCCCCCCTCCCCGGGCCAAAAAGCTGTTCAAATGCCTCGTCATAGGTCTATTTCAGGTGATCAAATGAATTCGAATTCCCCACCCCCTAGGAGCGGTGATCAAATGCTTCGCCCCCGGGAAGACTAATATGATCAAATTCCCTTCCCCCGAACAGGAAAAGGCCGGAGTATGCCCGAGCGGGGGTGGGGAAAGATTTGAAGCTTTAATTTGACTAGTACATTAGTATGTTCTTAAAACTTTGGTTAATCTCCGGCGTGAAAGGCGTTCTTGTAAACTGAAAATGTTTTTATAAAAAAAGAGTGTATCGAGCCAGTTATGAGGTAGTAATTATAAATAGTGAGCTGTAGAGATGTAGATACAAAGAGACTATACATGAAAAACATATTTCCACTGCTGGCTTTCTTTTCTTTGCTTAGCTAACTGCCATATATAACAGCTGCCGGGTGATGGTGTAACACAAATGATCTTAACATTCATTTTTTCTTTGTTACAAATAAAAGCACATTCAGAATGAAACCATCTGCAACTGGTGAAATGAATGACAAACGGGTTTCAGAAATGAATACCAGAGACCGCCCTCTATGCGAGTGACTTGAATGACAAGCAATACTCTGCTTGAATCGTGCCAGTCCTGCCGAAATAATGCAAGACAAAACACTCCAGGGGTCAAGTGTTCATACAGAACTTGTGTAACGCGAGAGCTAAGGTTCAGTAGTGCAATTTCTCTCACGGCTCTTAACAACTGAAGTGGAATGGCTCTGGTCTATGACTGAATAACTTTTTTCATTAAGTACGTCATTGAACGTGTTATTTTATAAACTGACACGAGACAAAGGCTATCACTTTCGTCCCTCCAAAATGCTGATAAGAAGTGAACTACATCTAATGACTCTTGTCTGTGTTGTCTTTTCGGCTAATGGATTTTGGATGTCACAGAAGCCAACTCCGCCGGTAAATGAAATCAAGACGCCAGTAGTAATTGGTAACGTAAAATTCTTGTTTTTACTGAGGCTCTATTGTTAAGTACTCTTCCTTATTGCGCATCAAAAATAACGACACCAAATTATTTAGTTTCACAAGAAGGGTCGTCTTAAATTAGAAACAATGAGAAAGGCATACAAGGACTCAATACTGGAATCACTGCTCTCGCGCAAACTGATCTACTGCTGATTTGCCGGGAGGATTTTGCAACCATGCATGACCTGAACACCAGAGAAACGGTATAAAATACTTGTATTTGTCGCGGCAAAGACAAAACTCTAAAAGAACTCAAGAGGCTCTTTACTTAGCCAAAATGGTTATTACGAGAAACCTAAAAAGCCGTTTTTGCTTTATTTGCATTTTATTTTTTGCTTATTTGTAGAAAGGTTACGTAATCTAATCACGTCTCAGACAATTAACCTGTAGATTTTGCTGTCGCTCGTCTGTTGGGACAGCTTTATGTTCCGAAAGGGGAAAAAAAACATTCGTTTCTCTTCAGGAGCTCATCAGGTGACCTCTTGATTCTCTTATTTCATGTATCCCTATTTATGTGCGGTACAAATAAACCATTTTGTTTTGTTTTTTTTTTTAATTTTTTTGCAAATGGCCAAACTGGTTACTTAAAACTCCAAGGTCGAGAATACAGAGAAGCTATAACTGGATAACGCACAAAACCAAAAACAGGCCTCTGCGCGGGCCTTTTTCTTGACCAACAATGGAATTTACACATAAGAAAAGAAAATATTCGAGAGTACAAAGGTTCGGGAATCTCAGCTTACTGAACGTTACGCAATAGTCAGGAACTGTCACATCATGCTCCAATCACGAGACCGGTAGCAGTGTCACGCAACGATCTCCCCTCTCTTTGTCTCCTCACCTACAAAGGAGGCAGAGAAGAGAGACCCTGAGAACAAGGTTGAGACCGTGACCGGTAAGTCAAGCTCCATGACTGGGGCCTGCTCTCAAGTTAGCAGTTTTTTGGAGACTAAGCGGAGCGATAGACTAGCATCGCATCCAGGGAGGAGTAGAAATACTCCTAGTCGCTTCATGCTACAGTAACCGGAGATAAGCGCCGGCCTGATGGGCACTAGGGTCGTAGCAGACTTTACCTTTAAGCGGAGCCTGACGTGTTTTCGACCTGAGTAGTGGCCTCCCGCGATGCAAATAAATTTCGCTCACTTTCTGCTTACTTAGCAGGAAGGGCATGAAACTAATTATAGCGGGATGTCTTGCTTTAAGGATGCGGTCGACCTAATCAACCGTGCCTCCCTTCAACCAGTGTAGCAGGCGTTCGATTGCATACAGGGGGATGGAATCGAGCGAATGATAATTACCACGAACAGCGCGCGCGTCTCGCGCGCGTTCTCTGAATTTGCGTGTCAAACGCCTATCACGCAGACTTGAAGGATATTGTACTTTTTTTTCTTAAGTGTAATTATGACCTAAATTCATTAAAACTTTATTGGTTTTATCAGTGCCCGGTACAGGCGGAAGTCAACTGCAGGCAAAGATCAACAAACCGGAAGTACCACACTGGTATTGCACCAAAAAGACATCGGATTACTTTACTTTATGGCTCAAGAAAACCTCTTTGTTGCCTCTCGCCGTAAACTGCTGGGTTGACAACATGAGGTATAAATTGGTTTGGTACATATAGCTATAGTAAACGAATTGATAACAAGAACTCACCATTGGAAGATTTGAAATATTTCTGTTAAGAAAAATTCTCCATGAATTGTTAGCTCAAAACTTCAAATCAAGAGAAAATGAGGGGACAGAGAGGGAGGCTCAGGGCGTTGGCCGGGATATGTCATGTCCACGAAAGTTATTTTTAGACGAGCGGAAGTCTTTGTTCTAGCGGAATTCTGTCTTCAGAGACGTCCGCATACAGTCTTGCCTCGCTCTCAGGTTCTTAGTGAAAAGAGAAAATGACGACGTACGTGCAAGGCTGATGAATATTTATTTTCTTTCAAACATCGGACCGAGGTTGGCCTGCATGCGGACGTCTCGGAAGACTTACGCTCGTCTAAAAATAACTTTCGTGGACATGACATATCCCAAGGGCTGGACCGGGAGCCTCCCTCTCTGTCCCATCATTTTCTCTTGTTCAAATTTAATCCGAAGAAATAAACCGGAAAAATGACAAACTCGTTAAAAAATACAAAAAACTCTTGCATAAAAACTAAAACTTGTACGCGTCAACAAAATAATTTGAATTGGTTGTTGCTAGAATTCGCCCTTGTCACATGGCGGCCATATTGTCCCGGGAGACCAAAAGGGATATGTTTTACCACGCTAAGCCTCGCAGTGGAAATCATGGGGGCGAGGCTTGGCGTGGTAAAACAAAGCCTTTTTGGTCTCCCGGGACAATATGGCCGCCGTGTGACAAGGGCGAATGGATACTCTAAAATAAGGTGAGACACTCAGTTTTCTGTATATACAGTGGCAAACGATCTCACTAAGGTGAAGAAACTTCGATCTCACTAAAGTTTTACCAAGTTAAAAGAAATCTGTGAACAGATGTGGTCTTGGTTTAAAAATAGACACCTTTCTAAAGGCGATGAGGACTAGGCCAATTTGGGTAAATCTTACTCTTGGGTCACGGACTTATGTGTCAACCAAGGCCTGGTGAGTTTTTAATGACGTCATGTATATATGACTGTCGTTTCTAAAAATAACGTGGGTAAAATTCACGGGCCCGGCCATATCCACTTATCTCCTTCTCTGTCTGGTTATTTTTTCTTGCGGAAGACTACAACTAAGACATTGGTTTTCTTTCAACAAAAATCAGACTTGTGTATAACGAGGAAACAAATACCGTCGAGAACGCGCCAGGCGTTGAAACAAGAGTTCCCGGATTTGGTAACACGGACACAATTGACCATCTGGATACAGATAATCTGGTGGCCTATTTTGCTCCCATGACAGATATTATGGTGTCTTGGGGATACGAGCGAGGTGTGACTGTCAGAGCAGCACCATATGACTTCAGATACGGGCCTGGTAAGCTATAAACCTTTTGTCCCGCAGAATACCTTTGTGAGCAAGCGTTTTCCCGAGATTTCATGCCTTGTGAGCAAAAACAAGCGACTAAATGAGGGTTAGGAGAGACGGATTTAGTAACTTGGGGCCCAGGAAATTATTCGCTTACGTTTGATTTGATTGAGGACTTGGAAATAACTGCAGAATATCCGGCCACTATCGTGTTCTTGAAGCGGCATTCTTTGAAGAAATACACGCCATTGGTGTGCAAATAAGTGTTCGGGTATTCCGAAGTTGAGCCGCTTGTGGTCTGCTTTATAAGCTTGAGAATTAAAGTGCGTTTTCCCAGAGTCGTTGCATGCTTTCGAAAGGTCTTCTTTCGGAACGCAGTTCGGGCACGGTTAGCAAAGCGCCGTGGGAAAACAACCACGGTTAGCAAAGCCCCATGGGAAAAAGAGCTGTGTTTAAAAGCAGGAAACTAATTATCAATTTAATAACTTCTACAGAGTCACAATCAGAGTATTTCACAAAGCTGAAGGACCTCATCGAGGAAACTTACTCAGCAAACAACAACAAGACGATCACGCTGCTCAGTCACAGTTTAGGATGTCCTTACACTCTGGTTTTCCTGAATAAACAGCCTAACAGCTGGAAAGACAAGTACATTTTCCAGTGGATTACCCTGTCAGGTCAGTAATGTTTGGATGTCAGTTGCAAAATAAAATTGACAACAAGTCAACAGACCTCACTTACGAAAGGGACCCGTTTCTCTAAAGTCCCGAAACTTTACGGGCCATTTTCAGGTGTCATAATTCCTTCTGTATCTCAAGAACGGAGAAGAACGGAGAGGATTTGAGAAGTCAATTTTCACAGTCAGTTTGCTTTTTGTTACCTTGAAAACATGTTAAAAGATCGGCTTTCCTGAACAAGCAGTTGGCAGGTTTACAAATGGCTTTTCGGCCCATGATACGTGACACGTTCTCCTCCAATTAGAAAACGTATTTGAGTTGGGAGGTATAACAAATCTCATTGACCACTCCTGATGGGGGCTTTTCAGAGCCAATGAAACAATCAATGAAACGACAGAACAAAACAATAACAACTGTAAGAGAATACCAATGGTCCTTATTGGAGTTGAGCCTGCAGGGCTCATTTTCTTTTGTTTAGAACTACATGCAAAAGAGGCTTAAGGGTCAATTCGATACAAAATGACCCCTTAGCCTCGTTCAAGTGGCAAAACCGCTGATAATTCCGATAAGGGCTATTGGCCGGAGGCAAACAAGTTGGCTATAAGGCGATAAGTTAAACCAGCGACTACCAGGATCAAATTCAACGAGTGGTCGGAACCGGTCTTGAACACGGGATTTCCAAATCTCAAGGCAAGCGCCCTAACCACTGAGCAGTACGCTTAGGTAAATTCTGCCAGTAGAATTTCGAGAAGAATTAGCAATTTTTGAGTTGTACATGCATAACGGTTGTAAGAAAAGTGTAAAACTAAACAAAAAAACAAATAGAAAATACTTTGTGTGTGATTTGATTATTTGACCTCAAGTAATATGAATTATAATTTTGCTACGCATAACGAATATCGAATTAGTTTGAAAGGGTTAGGCCCAGCATCCCTTTCCGATACCGAGCAGAATTCGAGCAAAATAAGGGTGTCCGAGCAGAATTTCGAGCAGAATAAGTTTTTTTTCAGGAGGCCGGCAGGCAGAATAAGCCATTTTACGAGCAGAATTTATCCAAGCCTACTGGGCAGTATGCCTCCCGGAAATACATGTATCTGGCGGAAAAAGCACAGGAAAATGCCGGTGAGGAAGTTGCAGTTGGTTCACGTTTGCTTTGAAAATATTCTTTATTTTTTCGAACTGACACTAAGAAAACACACTAGACGAGCACTCCACACTCCTCCAAAATAATTCTAACATCCCGTGGTAACTCGCCCTTGTTTCTTGGTCTTAAGACTTAATTATTAATTGCAATAATTTCCAAAGAAAAACTTATGGGAAACATCCGCGCTGCGCTGAATGATTTAGTTGTAAGGGCTCAGTAATACGGGCAACATTTTTCGTGCAACTTTTCGCGCAACAATGTTGCGTTGCAAGTTGAGCTGGTTTGTTGTGCGTATTACCGCCTTCTTGCGCAACAAATTTTTATGTTGCAAATAGTAGGCGTGGCTTTTCCTTTTTGCAACACGAAAATTTGTTGCGCAAGAAGGTGGTCATACGCGCAACAAACCATCTCAACTTGCAATCCAACATTGTTGCGCGACAAGTTGCTCGAAAAATGTTGCTCGTATTACTGGGCCTTAAGATCGCAAAGTGCAACAGCATTTGAATTTTAACACTTCCTTCGTTGTGAAAATTGCTAACGTTCCATTGCGTCTTCGCTATTTAGTCAATTTTTCGATATTTATAAAATATGCTAGGAAGTTTAACCTATTTAGACCGCAGAATAGAATGAATGAAAATTGAAAAGATCAACGCAGGTAGCTGAACAACGTAAAGATTCGTTCAAGCCCTGAAATTTTCAGGCTTTCTTCGGTCAACTAATAGATGGTTTTCACGTGACGTCACAGCTGCCATTTTGGTGCACCAGAACAATACACATTCTCTTCGTTGGGAATTGAACTCTATTTTTATGAAAACTATGCGCAAATATTTTGTATTGTCTGGTACACCAAAATGGCTATCAAGTCACGTGAGTGAAAACCATCTATGGCAGTGATGATCTCACCACGAGTCCATTACCCAAGTGCAAGAATCTGGTATCCAGTTTGTCCCCATCAGCGTCACAAAAGTATTTATTTTGAAACCAATTTTTACGGGAAAATAAACAATAGAACAAAAGGCTAACTCAATGGTGTACCCAATTCAAATCTCCCGGGGTTAAGACTTTTGTTTTATAGAGCGCTTTCACTCACGTGACTAAAACATAAAAATAGAGTTCAATTCCCAGAGGATTAGTTTGGAAAACCAACATGGCTGCCGTGACGTCATGTGAAAACGTTCTATAATGTAGCATTCATATTTAAATGAGAATGAAATAACTGGAACAATAGCTCATTAGCCCATTTCCGAGTTGCTGCAGGCCTCAGTTTCAAAGCGAGTCCAAGTGCACAGCCATTCAAGTTGAAATGAGTTGCGTATTCTTATGCAAGTCAAACTCATTTTCCTTTCAATAGTTAAGCACCAAGACTATTTTCGAAACCGAGACAAACAGCAACTCGGAAATGGGCCATTCCCAAACAGTTTGAATTGGGTACATGTACCACGTCGGCTTAGCCGATTTGATCTGTTGTTTATTTTCCCAAAAAACTTGGTTTAAACGTAAACACTTATCTGACGCGCTGGTGATGGGGACTAGGCCAGTTTGGGTAAATCTTACTCTTGGGTGATAAAATCTAGTTACCACTGAGTTAAATTCTCAAAATGATTTGTCCATCAGGAGTATGGGGCGGGACAGCAGAGCAAGTCAGTCTGTTCTCCTCTGGGAATACCCTCGGAGTCCCGCATTTCATATTGAATCCGCTGACTGTTAGAGGTGAGCAGCGCACGGACACAAGTAATATCTTCTTGCTTCCCAGCCCTGAACTGTGGTCACGGGATGAAATCTTGGCCAAAACTCCAGGACGCAATTACACCATAAACGACTTTGACCAGTTCTTCGAAGACATCGGATTCCCTCTTGGAATAAAACTACGACAATTGGTGGGGCGCCCTTTGTATCCACTGACTGCGCATGCTCCGAACGTAACCGTCTATTGCTTGTATGGTACTGGAGTTGATACGGCCGAGAGTTTTACATTTGGAAAGGGCGAGTTCCCAGATACTCAGCCAAAGGTATCCTACGGCAACGGTGACGGTACAGTCAATATACGGAGCTTACAGGCCTGCGGTAAATGGAATCAGCGGCAGCTGCAGCCAGTTACACAGCAAACATATCCCTCTGTGAATCACAATGGCGTACTCAGCAACGAAGACGTGCACAACTATATAAAAAAATTGTTAATTTAAACACTTGTTAACCAAAATTTTGTTGAAATAAAGTTACCGGCTGGTAAAATAGAGCAGTTTCAGTGTTAGAAAGGTTCTTACAAACATAAACAATTTGAAATACCTTTTTAAGTTTTATAGTAATTAACTAAGGAAGACTCTTGTGATTTTGGGACTAAAAGGGGGCTGTGTCATGGTACTGTAATTAATTTTTGTGTAGTTTTTCCAGTTACTCGCCCCTACTCGCTACGCAACTTCACATTAACCCACAAATTATTTTTAAACAACGCAATTCAATTTCGTTATTTGCTGCGACAAAGAGTTCAGCTTTTTTCCCTATGGTGGTTTACTTATTCAATCTCGTCCAAAAGGCTTTCTCGGCTGACAGAGTTGATATTACTAAATTCTCTTGTTTCAAAGAACCACACAATTTGGATATGAGATGGTAAATAGCCAACCTCGTTGCCTATAATCAGTCTCATCCAACAAGCGAGAATTGAAAACTTGTTTTGTTAGATTTTCACTTAATTCTGAACGCTTCGACACTTAGCACAATCAGCTTCCAAATTAGGCCATACGGTATATGAGCTGACAACCTAGATTGAGAGCAGGGGCGGATCTAGGACAATGGTGCAGGGGGTGTTACACGCCCAAACGAGAAGACGAGCACTCCTCCCCTTTTTATATGGGAGTATTCCCCCCCCCCCCCCCCCAACCCCCGGGCGATGAACATGCTTACTTTTCGGTCATGAGATAAAATATGTGTATGAACACATCTCTCATGTACTTAATGTACTTGAAAGGCCCAAATTGCCAACATTCATAGCGATAGACATTTTTTCAAAGAAATAGGAATGTTTTTCAGAAATTCAAAGCGCTGTATATTCGGAACGGAAGACGTCGTGGAACTGGACCTACAATTGTAGCTTTATATCCATCTATTAGTTGACCTAGATTTATTTCCAGGTCATCTTCAAAAGTACCTCCTATGGATAAAACTTCAGAAGACCTTGCGAATTTCATGAAGTCACTGTGAAAACCTCCTATAGTTTGACAATTAAGTTGCTACTTGAAACTCCAAAAGCTTTGTTTATCACCCAAATGGGTTCAACATTCCTACAAGGTGGACGAGGCTCATGTTTTCCCTCAACAGATTCGTTAAACGCCGTAACACGGTTAGAAACAAAACATGAAAGCTGCGAGAAGTAACTGTTGTCCTCCACTGATCATCATCTAGCTGCGAACCACGAGGCACCCGAGCATTTCGTTCGTGCTAGCTAACTATCGGCAAATCATCGTACTGCTTGCAGAGTCCGAACTTTGGCTCTTTTTGTATGCGGATTGGCTCCGAAGAATGTTCTATTGACATTACACTCTCACTTTCGGAAAAACATCGGAAAAACAAGGAAAAACTAATACGATGGCGATGGCAGATCTACGATGGCAAGATACAATGGCAATAAGTGACTACGCGCATGCACAGTAGTCACATAAAAAACTGCAGGTAGGGCTCAGGTAGGACCAAGATGGCATAGTATAGGCCATTCCGGAATTGCGTAGGGAACTGGGGCGAGTTTCAAATATGAACCAATCGAAAATTGACACCATCACATGATGTTTGATATTTTTAACCCATTGACTCCTGGGGCTTCCCCATTGACGAGTAAAATCGTCTGGCGTTAGATTAAAATACAAAGTATGGCCGGCTTAGGCTTCAAAATCCATACAAACGTCTCTGATTTTGGATTGGAAATAGTTGAGGTGCCACTTAGTTTGCCTATTTTTATGAATAGTACAGAAATCGTAAAAAAATCAAGTTGAGAGTTTACATGGGTTGCGGGGACGCAGCCTAAAAACCTTGTTGAATTCCTGAAACTTTCAGGCTTCTCTATGAAATTGCAAAAATTGCGTTCATATTAACTGCGAGGATCACAGCTTCACTTTATTTCATATCCGCAGTTCAATATATGATCCATTTCATATATGATTTCATTGAAAGCTAATAATGCTAATTGGCACTAAAATAAAATAATATTCTATTGGTGATCATTTTTGCATTCCGTCTATGAACGCAGTAATACCAAGGCTTGAAGAAAGATATTAGTTGTTGTGTATTCAATAAACTGGGAAACTTGATCAAGACGGCGGGACCCTTTTATTCACCTCAAACTTAAGGACGGTGCCTACTATTGTTATTGCGCATACGTTCTGCGCATCTTGAGATACTCGGATTTCATATCGGTGATGCTTACTTACAGGGATATTTTTGCGCGGTTTAAAACTATCCGGAGAAAGTAGATCTTAGTAAGTAATCTTGGTATCCAAAAAGAAAATTGGGGGTAACCATGCATTTTTGAGAGATAATTAAGTTTTAATTTGAGAAATAACGCCATACATTGCTTTGTATTTTAAAGCTTGTTACAAATATTATTCATGAATTATCTTTGAAAAATGCGTGGTTACCCTCAATTTTCTTTTTGGATTTTAATAACACTTGTTAAGATCTACAGTTCCTGCATAATCACACACCGGGGCAAAAATATTGTTAATTAGTAGGCACCGTCCTTAAAAGCACGTATACAATAATGTATAGACATAATGCACACGATACCCAAATAAAACGTAACATTAGTCATTGCTGTATTTGGTAGCTGATATCCAAGACTGACCAGAGCTCAAACTTTGGAACAGTGTGCCTAAAACAACTCTCCAGCTAAGAAATACAGTTCAGTCATTTCTCATGGGGTAAATGCCGGGAAGGGGGAGGGGGGGGGGGGGGGGAATTACTTCCAGAAAAATTGGTTGGGGGTGTGTGGCAGGCTTCCTGAAACCCTCATCCTATTTCAGACCAAAATCTGTGATTTTCCCTACCTATTTCAGACCTGATAAAAAATTTGATACCCTAATATTATTTCAGACCTGATCCTTAAATCAATACCCCATTTCAAACCTGTCTTATAATCAGTTCCCTTGGTCAGACCAATCTTAAAGGCAATGTTTATACGCCTTTATTACGTAGGATACACGGTTGGCGTAGACATTTGGAAATGGTTTTATCACTTAATGATGAAGATGTAGCTTCGTCTAAAAGACATACCCAGTTCAAGACTAGAGTGGACAAACCATACCCTAGGCCTATTTCAGACCGAAATGGTCAAAACTGATACCCTATTTCGGACCAAAACCGCTAAAAAACCATACCCTTTGGCACTGCACATACCTATATAGCCCATAGAAGGGATTATCCCCTCCCCCCAGGGGTAAATGCAATAAGTTACATAATGAAACCATGATTGAATTCTAAGTACTTAATTAACAAGTCATAATTTTTTTCACCCTTATTATGTAAGAGACTTTGTGGTCACTATTGTAAATATACTCCTTCCTGTAACTCAGGACAAAAATGTCCTAATAGGTGGGGGTCTTTTAATTTACTCTAAATTTTTCTTCATACATCATCATTCCACACAAACAAACACCTAATTAGGCCTTATCTCAAAAATCTAACCTTTGTTGTTTCATATTCAATATATGGTGGGGTCATACATGGTGTTTTGCTGTTTCTGGGTTTAGTGATGTCCAGCAGGAAATGAAGCAAAATGGGAAAGCATTTTGTTTTTCTCCCTTTTAGCCTGCATGCAGGTGGTTGGATGGTCGATAAAAACCGGAATTCGTAATGAGGTCACCATCTTGGATTCGCGCGGCTAGGTCTGGGCCACACAAGTGATTTCACTTGAGAAGTGAATACCAAGTACTATTCATCTCTGATCAAAGGGAGATAGCCTGCATGCAGGCGGTCTCCCTTTGATCAGAGATGAATAGTACTTGGTATTCACTTCTCAAGTGAAATCACTTGTGTGGTAAACACCAAAAAAAAAAACAACTTAAAACAGTTATCATTATTTTTGTACGAATCATCATGAATCTAATAACAAAGTACATAAAGGCGCAGTAGTTACGCTATTTTAGCCAAACTTCAAAAACTAAAAGACGTCCTTGCGTCAATGAAAACCAAAACATAATGATGTAGTTTTGTTGCCAATGATCATTGAAGTGCTATTCTTTGTTGTTTGCAGCCAAGGATGGAGAGGAAATGAATTGAAACTTGAAAAAGCAAGTTTGGAGACAGAGTCTTCAGAAAGACACCAAAAATTATAAATACGAATAGCTCTTTGTGTCCTAAATACATTTCATATCTTGTCTGTTCGTTGACAGG
This sequence comes from Montipora foliosa, assembly GCF_036669935.1. Lineage (NCBI taxonomy): Eukaryota > Metazoa > Cnidaria > Anthozoa > Scleractinia > Acroporidae > Montipora > Montipora foliosa. The sequence goes on from NC_090882.1 coordinate 10,166,506, forward strand.
AATGTTGTACATGTGAACTAAAGTACTAATTTACATTTTTACCCATTTTGACATAAAAACAGCAAATTTAGCATAACAGTGCCCCTTTAAACTGGCAGATCTGATGCATTGACTATTTGAAGCCATATTTATCTCAGATGAAATATAATTCCTAACATCTGATACTTACATGTACAGTCAATAGGTATCCCTATTACACAGAGGATATTACATGGCCTTGCGAGGATACGAATTTTATCTTCGAGTGCTGAAAGCATCTCTCACGAGTGAGCGAAGCGAACGAGAGCGAAGGGAACGAGTGAGAGATACTTTCAGCACGAGAAGATAAAATTAGTATCCCCAAGCGGCCATGTAATGTTCTGTTTATTATATAGATATTGATGAAATGTCTAGATTTAAAACAACTTGTTTTATTCATTTTCGAAATGATGAAAAATTGTTCAACAACCACTAAAACACGCATGTTGTGTAACAGGAAACAAGATATGAAAGTTATGAAAAACAAATCATGATAATGTAAAATTTGCAATAAAAATGTTAATGTAGTTGAGAAGAATTATATTAAAGTACAAATTTAAAGTATCGTACAACGGAAAGGAGGCTCGCGTTTTATTGGTTAATCGTGTTCGTTACCATGACGACAGCTATATCCTCACATGTGAAAGATAAAAATGATACATTCACTGCGTGTGGTGAAGATGTGATTTTTTAGTAAAAAGAGAAATCCTGGTCTTTCTTCAGTATCTATATGATAAAATTGTATATCCAGGGTACCAGGGAAACTTTCTCATGATCAGAGGAAGCACTGTGTTAGTGACAAAGTCAAACACCAATTTATGTACTGACTTGCTTCCTAAGACCTTAGAGAAAAACCCTCTGGCACCCTGTTAGGGTTACTAACTTGAATATATTGTGAGTTTGTCACTTGTCACATACTGCATGGTTCTCATGTCCTGAATAATTTACATGTATGTATTGTTTGTTAAATACAGTTTAGCGTAAGACTGTGTTCGTCACTGGATATCATACTGTGGGTAAATCAAAGGTTGACCGACTTCAACATTGATCATGAAAGCCATTTTGCAAAATGGGTGACTGAATCAGTTAACTTAAAGGAATAAAATAAGTGATTTTTTGGCAAAACATAGAAAACACACCCAAGTATATGTCAACGAATACCGCTTTTAGAATGATCATGTTGCAATCTCTCCAAATCTTCCATTGTCTCAGGCATAGGGCGTCCTTTAGTTTCTGGCAACTTCAAGCCGGCTAATCCCGCCACTAACGAAATACAAGCAAAAATAAACATTGGCAAGGATCTGCTTTGCTCTCCCATCAACACCACAAATGGGCATAAAATTCCACCAAAACGTGATGCAACTGTGGCTACTCCCATACCGACATTGCGGATCACTGTTGGGAACAGTTCTGCAGCATAAACATAAACAACACCAAATGATGCCGAAATGCAAAACTTCCCAAACATAGCAGCAACTGACAGCCACATGAGGTTGTGGCTTTCTTGCTGTTGCAGCTTCATGCACATATAGCAAGATCCAGCAGCACCCATCATAAAGTAAAACAATGACTTTCGACGACCTGACCAATTTAGAAGAAAGACTGTTAAAACATAAGAGGGGATCTCTACCAGACCTGCAAGGATAAAATTAACGTACATGTTTCCCCCCAGATTTTTGACATTGAGGGAGAGCCCATAGTAAACATGGCTATTTGCAAACCAACTAATTATCATGATGAGTGTTATTAAAGTAGTATTTCTGTTCGTAAACAAGTCTAGGATTCCATAGCTTCTGCTTGACGCCCCAGTCTTTGAAGACATTTTTGTCCGTCTTAATGACACTTGTTTAGTTGCAGATAAGCCATTTTGTGAAGCCATCCTTTGTAGAATAGCTTCTGCTTCCTCATATCTCCCTTGGGACGCCAGCCATCTAGGCGATTCTGTGACTTGATTGAGTATAAAAAAGCCAAAAATTGTAGGCACTGATGTGGCAATGGTCAGGTTTCGCCAGTCTGGTATGAGATATGCCAGCAAACCAAGGGAAGCAACACCAAGAGCAAAAAATATCTGCAACATTGTTCCTGCAAAACCTGCAGTGTAACAACATTAATTATGGTTAGAATATGGCTGCACATGGTATTGACCTCCGGCCAACACTGGTACCACAGCCCCTCCCCCTTACACTTAAGGGTGCTCCCGCTAATTATTTGTGCGCAACTTCTACCGTGCAGGAAACGTGACCATAATATGTTACGCATTACTTCAAGCATTAGTTTAGGTAACATGGCATCAACATTCTAGGCCGGCAAAAGAATGGCACACTTATTTCCAGTTGATGATGAAACATTGAAGAGATGTGAGCGGGAGGGTGGAAAAGGTCTGGAAAAAGTAGCTCATTGAGTAGGGGCTCAAAGTTTGGAAAATGCGTGAAAGGTTTGCAACAGGTAGCGCTTATGAAAACATTTGTTGAGGATTAACTCTACCGTTTATGACACCCCCAAGGGCATGCAGCTATCTAAAAAATCCACTGCTATAGGTCTATGCACAGAGACGTTCACTCTAACATCATTATTAATAATTTTTTATGATTTTCGATGGATGAGCAGATCAGGATACAGTGTTCATCTCAGGACTCATCTATTGAAATTAAGGCATTTTTCCCTTGTTTTTTCTCTGAAACAGAGTTGGTGACCCCTCAATTTTTTCATTTTTGGAATATGTAAATGTAAAAAAAAATGTAAATGCTTTCTTTATAGTGGAAGTACACTTTAATAGCTATTAAGCTAGTTTACAGGCACTCCACTAGTACTGTTAACAAGGTGAAAGTAACAATTATTCAAACTTTAACAGAAACATTATTAAGAACCCCAACTGGCAGGAGGCAGCCAGTTGGCTATTTACAAAGCATGGTGGAGTTGAATCAGGGACAACCGGAAACAAATCCAAGCCAGAGGCTAGAACGGGATTTGAACCCAGAGCAGCCGCATGCAAACCCAACACCCTAACCACTGGACCACACTGCCTGTAACTTATGAACTAACTTCAAGTCAGAAATTCAAGCGAAATTCAAGCGAAAAAAATTCAGTGTGGGAAGATTTTTGCGTGAACATCCTTGAAAGAGTCAGGAGAATAGCATTAGAGCAGCTTTAAAGGGGCTATGTCATGCAATTTTAGGCATTTTCAGCACTGATCCATTGGTCATAGAATTAACTAAAATACCGTACAATCCCGGTTATAAGCCCTGGGCTTATACAATTTCGTAAGGGTTTTTGGGTGGGCCTATAATCGGGGGGGCTTATAGCCCGGGGGGCTTATAATAGGGAGGAAAAAAACGTCTAAAATCCGTTCTATTAAAATGAAAATTTTAATCATGTCTACTTTCAATTGCAACAATAACAGATTGTCATTGTGTGATTGTCAATGTGCTACGGGGCTGCACAGAGGTACCCCAAAACTACGTAAGGCAGAACGATCTCTTTATGGGATTTGAACAACCTCAACAAATAAACTGGCAACCGAAAGTGGAACAGAGATCAAGTTTAGTTGTGACTTTGATGGAATACGATTCATTGAAATTTCTGTTAAAGAACCGTTGCTGTAATTGATTTATAATAATAAATATGTCGCTAATGTACGGCCTAATTATTGTTAACTGTATACGGTACCCGGTATAACAGGGGTATAACCGGGAGGAAATTTCTGTTAGCAGAGAGGTGGGCTTATAATTGGGGGGGCTTATAACCGGGATTCTACGGTATCAAAATAACTGTTCAAAACTATAGAAGAACTCTAACAAAACACAGGGAAGCCAAGAAGGGACATGGAAGGACAAAACTGGAGAGGATTGAAATGGATTGAATTTGGGTAAATTTGAAAAACGTTAGCCCATCTTTTTTCAAATTTATATCAGTTATGCGCAAGAAATGCGACTGTCAAAGCATCACGTCAGCGACAACACTGCTCTACACAATTGTTTTTAGTTTTTTCAGTTAGTTTCACAACAAAAAAGCAAAGAAGTGAAAAGTTATCAAAAGTTATCAATGAACGAATCAAGTTAGCTAATTCATCTTGTTTCTTTTGCTTTGTCTTGTTGTTTTTGAGCTTGTTTTAACTGTTTTGGGACGTTGTTGTTTAAGAGGCTGTTGTACTCTTCCTGAGATGAAGTAAAGGCTGGACAAAGCAATTCATGGAGAAATGTACTCAAAAGCCTTTTTGTCACAGAAAAAGCAAGTTCGCTGTGCAGCTTTTCCTTCCAACGAAAAGAGCATATTCTGTTTTCCTCCCTGTCTGATGAACTTGCTGAAAACATTATCCTTTTGGCTCGAATGAGAAAGATTTCCAGCACATTTCGAGACCAGACAGTTGTCTGCCAAAGCTTGTGCGCATGGACTGTGGGGAAAGTGCTATATTTTCAAGGACCGGATCCGACTGTGTGCCAGAGGGATATCGCATGCGGGAAAGATCCCTAATATCAGTCCTGTAGTTGAAGAGCTGAGCAGAAGCATTGGCGAAAAACTGTCTTGTCTAGAAATTTGAAGGAAATCTTTCTCGTTTGAGCCGAAAGGATAATGCTTTCGGCAAGTTGATCAGACAGGGAGGAACACAGGTCTGTGTTAACATTGTTGCTGACACAACGCTTTGACAGTGGGGAGCTTTAGGGAGCTTAAGCACATGCGTTTTTGAGATGCGAACAGCAACCGGAAGAGAACATTTCCTGTGTCAGGACAGTAGTGTCCCCCAGATTTTTAACCTAATGATCTCTAATGGAGGAAAGATCCTTATCACTATAAATGTGGTAGTGAACAGACAAGTTAAAATAGAAAACAGTTTACTTCCGGTTGCCGTTCGCGTCTCAAAAACGTGCGTGCTTAAACTCCCTAGTCACGTCTCGCGCGTAACGCGAGCTTGGGCCGATCTGCTTTTTCCGATGCCAAACCAGCCGCAGATAGACACTTTGGATGGAGAGCAATCTGAACTCCCGCTAAACTTTAGAACACCCGGCCACTTACTTGCACATGAATAGATACGACTCGTTCTTCAAACCAAGCTGCTTTCAAAATACAATAGTGACCGGGTGTTCTGAAGTCATTGGAACAAACCGGAACTAACCTCTATAAGACGGACCAATCGATTCGGTGCACAGTACAAAATTAATTAGCCCTGCTCCGCCGGCAAACATCCCAACAACAAATCGAAGGGCTACAAACACTCCATACGATGGCGAAAGACCGGAAAGAAATGCCAGACCGCCAGACAGGAAATAGCTTATGACCCAAATCTTTCTCCGTCCATGTTTATCAGCCAATGAACCCATTAATGGTGCTCCGATCAACGTGCCCGCCATAAAGATCGACTGCGCTAGTTCATTCTTGTATGCTTCACCACAAACGAGGTTCCATTCGGTTGCAATCGAAGTGAAGTTCGTTGTGAAAGAAGCCCGATCGCATATACCACCGCGAGGAGTGCAACAATTGTCCTTGCATGGAATCGAATTCGCTTTGCTGTCCTCCGGGCAGGTCCACTTTGGCGTCGCTGCCACAAAGACGAGCAGTAGCATTTGGTAGTAACATGGTACTGCTGCCAGAGAGATTAAGACAAATATCTTTCTTTGGTACCAGCCAAATTCCCCAATCTGTCCAAGAGCGCCGTCGAAGTCCATGCTTATACCTGATGAGTTGTCACTATTGTTATCAATCAACTGGAAATGAACAAACACCGAGGAAACGTGGGGCGAGTTGCCCAAGCTGCCCACTTGTCTGTCTGGGGACAACTTTCTCCCCGCGAGGGTAGGGTGTACCTAGGAGAGTGTCAGATTGTCACAAAGTGCCTTTTTTCATGTTTCTTCAGTCTGGAAAAGGTTACTGCACGCTCGAATACCAAAGATACCCGAGGTTCAAGTGTCTAGAGTCTCCATGTTGTTCTCTTTGTATTGTTTCGATCGTGTTGACGCTTTTCCAAACCGTGGAGCGTGTGAAAAAATAGCTTTGAGCGTTTATAATTCTATGGAGGGGGTAGGAAGGGGTGAGTTGGAGCTTGATGAAAACGAGGCAATTGTATCACATGAGAGTGTTTAGGTCGGCCATTTTGGAGTCATTGCGCCAAAATGATTAGAATTTGTGGTCCAAAACTTGCAAACTGCTGCTTTATTTTAAGTATATGGGGCATCATAATGCTGGTAAGAATGCTTTCAAATTTTTCTCCCAAAGGTTAAAGAACGATTTATTCCAAAAATCCACGGTGCATTTAAATGCTCATCTTTCTCTCTACAGATTTTATTGGGGATATTTTTCAGTGTACGTAGCGTAGCACTCATAGAAGATATTCCCAGTGGAATGGATGAACCGAGTGGATACAAGTCGTCTGCAAAGTTTGTATTCCAAACAATTGAAATTCAAAAGCAAAAGTAGTTGAAATCCACCTATTACAAGTAATTCTAGCCCCTGTGGGGAAGTGGTCAGAGCAACTACAGAATACAGGGCCACACAGGGCCAACACATGTAAATTAGCTAGAAGCTTTTGTAGAACGAGACACACAACAATGGGAGCTTTTGTTATTCAATGATATGGAAATAGGTGGCCTTGTATTCTGTACAGTACATGTAGTTAAGCCTGATTTATTGAAAGTTATTTCATTTTGGCGTTACTACTCTATGTCCTGTGTACGCGTACGAGCTGCAGGATCTAATGCCGAATAGGCTATTTACATGTAACAGAAGAGTGCTTAGATACACGGCCTTTGAAATGTTTTGATACAAAGCTGACAGCTCTTCTTAATAAATGCAAATGCAGACCAATTAGGGTAAGGAAGGCCCAATTTTACGCGATGTGGTCCATACCAACTCAAGCCATGCTTCCATACTTACAGTACCAAGCAACAGGAAAGCTGACATTAATTTTGTATTCTCAGCCAATCAGATGCATGGGTTGCATGTACGTGTATGTGGTCTTCTTAAAGATTGCTGTCATTGGTTCAAGGAGCCTACTTTGGTTTTGGTTTCATACTGTAGCACTCAAACTGCTTTGAAGTTTGAAAAGCAAGGGAAACTGTGGTATAGCTTGTTGGTAACACTTTTGAAACATGCTATTAAATCCATGTAACAAAATTTTTTCACCTCTATCTCTTCAGGAATTGTTTCATAGCAGCAGGAATTTATGTTCTAACCTTAATTTTCTCGGCGCATCAAAAATGGGTGAACAATCGAATGGGCGACACACAGAAACTGTAAGTTGCATCTGTTACTAAAAATTAGACCAAAGGAAGGGTTTTACAATGTATGTCTCCCATGATGCTTCATTGAAATAATAATAATCACACACACTAGGAAAGTGATGGGGTACATGAAGTCACATCTCCTACAAATAGGTGTTACGTGTATTCAGTGATTTTCTTTTTGGCTTGTAGCGTTAATTTACACTTAATAATCAAGTGTACTTCCTGCTGTGGTTGTTTTGTTTTTACGAGACATCTGGTTTGTCTCTTCTACTGGGCAAACCTGCCCAGAGGGAAGGAGCACGAACAGGACTCGAGGTCCTATGCTCCACCCTACCCTATCCAGACCAGAAAGACCAGACCACAACACCGGGAACTACATGGTTATTGGGTAATTTTCTTGTTGGCTTCTGATTTTCAGTCACAGTTAAGTTCATCAGGAAGAGTGAATTCTAAAATAAGGTCTTTTACCTTCTAATGTTTACCTGTCTGATCCAGCATTGATTTGTGACTTCTTGCAAGTAATGCAAGAAACCCATGTGACTCCTGTAAAACTGACAAGGACAGTCATATTTGAGATGAAAAAGGCAACTAGTAGTCTTCATTCTGACAATTCTTACATGAAGGAAAAGTGGCCTTAAAACAAATTTGACCTTCAGGTGGGGAAATCTTAATACAGTGTACTGTAATGTGCCCTCTACATTTACACAATAATATTAAACCACAAAAATGATTTCCTTTGAAGGGGTTCACATCAAGTGGTCCATTCTTTTACGGCATTCATCTTGAAACACTGTCACATGATCAAAATGATCAAACTATTTTGATAATAATAGCTCAAATGCAATGCATCTTGGGATACATACAAAATCCTCCTTGAGTAAACCTAATCATTAAATCTTTTTAACTACTCCAGTGTACCTACACTGTACATGTAGCTAAAAGTTGTTGTCATTACTGGCAACATACCAGTATATGTTGGAGTGGTAAGAATGCTCTCCACCCCCTCCCCCAACAATATTACATTACATATTATGTACAAATACCGTAATTACATTCTTTGAATTATTTTAAAAAAAAATTGTGAAACTGGTTTTGTAGACTTGATTAGTTTGGAAAGGTATAGAGTACTATAAAGATAATAATACTGTATTGTTGATATTGTGTTTACTTATTAAACATTAAGTACTTCGGTTTGGGAAATTCTGTTTTTTTTTTTTATTGTAGAGAAGTTTAATGACACTTTTACAATAATTATTGTCGTGATCATGTAATTGATGTGTGGGGTTGATGTTAATTTTTGTAACATAGTTTTCTTTGTACCTCTGTAGGATGCATACTTGAGCAAGACTTTCCCAAAGCTCAATGATCATAGGGAATTCTTGTTAAAAATCAGTTGACTTTATAGTAGAATAAATACATTCAGGACACAAGATGGAAGTTACTTAAATTATTTATTAAATCAATTTTGACTCGCAATATAATACATGTAGATGTTTTATGTCAACCTGACAATTATTGTGAAATTTGTCTTAAAATCTTCACTTTACTTTGAAACCAAGTTAATAACGGGCTTTGAGTTACACTGTAATTTGAAATTTTGCACCTCAATTTCCAGACATTCATTTTTACCCTAAAAGAAGCTCTTACAGTTATTTTTGTAAAATTCATTTTTAGTTTTTATAATTTTCAAAGTTGAATTATTATGGAAGGTAAAACATTAATTTTTACCAGAATATTGGATTTTTCTGAAATGGCTGCCAATGAATTATTAGTTTATTATTGTTGTATCGAGGATGTAAAGAATATAGCGTATTAAAATTTGAAAAATGCTGTGTGAACTTTTCATGTCTATCCATTTTGCCTGTCATAATATTGTAACCCTTCTGAAAATCATTTTTGTTCAAAGAGAGGACTTTCTTTATTGCACTCTTCACTATTTTTGCGGTATCTAGAAGTTAATGAACAGAGAAAAAACATCACTTTTTCAATAAAGTTACCAAATTCTATAATGCGTCGTGAAAAGTATCTTTTCATTGTCTAATTTCAAAACAATAATCGTCACTGTGATGATGGGTTCCAGTCGTCAGCTGCAGTTAGCAGTTTCACCTCTTGACTTTATATACTTCATAAATAATTCAAACAATGTGATCCTTTTTTTTTAACCAATCATAAGATCATTTTGATGCCCTTTTTCTGTTCACTGATTGACTAAGAATGGTTAGAAGGTTTAATTATTCATGTAAGTAACAAGTGCTCCTTAATTGTTGGGAAAAAAAATTCATATGAAGTAAAATATGAGAAAAGGCAAAGACTGGTAGCTGGCTCTTTCATTTATGTTGCTGATTTGTACAGTCTTGTTAACATTTTAAAACTTTAACTACTACTAATGTTCCAAGGTTTTTTAGTATTGGGTTTTTTAGAAGTGCTTGTACTAAATGTATCACTAACAATGAAATATTAATATCATTTTGTTATTGCAAACAAGGCTTAAACTCTTGGAAAAAGTTTTGACATAGTGTAATTCATAGGAGAGAAAATAATAATTTTTTGTTTCCTCATAGTTTTTATTGTTTTTCACTTTAAAAAATGATTTAAAACTTTTTATCATTAATTTGTTTACCAAAATTAATTGAAAACAGGTGGCCCAGCAGAAATATATTTTTTTAAAACTATTAGTTTTTTTTCCTTCACTTGGCTTTTTTCTGTTTGTCTAATATACATGTAAACTTGAAAAACTTTGCAAGAAAAGCCAGGAAAATAATGATTGTGGTAATGGTGATCTGGAACAAGATTATCTTTAATTTTATTATTATCGTATATAGCGCACAGGTGGCTCAGTTGGTTGAACACTGGGCTGCCATGTGGGAGGCCGTGAGTTCGACTCTGACCGTTCCAACATTCAGGGTCTTAAAATAACTGAGGAGAAAACGGTTAAACTTTCAGGGCTTCTCGGATAAGGACTTTAAACTGTAGGCCCGTCTCACAAATATCTTCCATGTTTAAAGAACCCACACACTATTCGAGAACAGTAAGGGATGAAGTTCCCGGTCTTGTGGCTGTCCTCTGTGAGTGTGTTCTTTCCAGCAGAAGTGGCCGGCTTGGCAGTGATGTCTCTTAAAAAGGCTTGTGGTGTATAAGGCCACCTAAGCAAAAACAGCCATAGGTCAAAAAGGACCTTGCTGAGTGCTGGGACATGTAGGTGAACATGGCGTATTGTGTGACTATTAAACAATTTATTAAGAACGGGATGGACTGTGACTTAACTAAATATGATAAAATACATGTATGCACTGTATTGTAACAAAGTAAAACTATTTTATTGTACTTAAAAAATTATTTTTAGTAATACATTACAGCTTTGATTTAATTTGTTTAAGTCCTTTTCTGACAATATTTTTTGATACCACTGACAATATTTATTGATGCCAGACAAAGGAAATGTCAAATCAAATTTCATAGGTTATAATTACGTATGTAACACGAGGAAGGTGCATTGTTGAAAACTCTTGACACGTTTTGTTCAGGCATTGCTATTGCTTATTAAAGTCAGGTATACTGTTTTAATATTAAGTTGTTTTGATGTTATTTTCAGGGTTGTGACGTAAAGAATGTGTAGGAGCCAAGTTACTGCAAAAGAGTTTCGCTAACATTGTTAGCTTTAAAATTTACTGATATAAATTCAACTTAATGTACGTGTATCATGTTGTTTAAAGGAGATGTTTGTCTTTATTAGTTCATCC